>NC_036876.1:14627976-14657976 GCF_002910315.2 Salvelinus sp. IW2-2015
ACCAAGTTGAACAGGGTTGACTACGGTGGCCTAACAGGGGTTGACTGTAACAGGGTTGACTGTAACAGGGTTTTGAGTAACGTGGTCAGACCGAAACAGGCGTTGACCGAACAGGTTGATGAACAAGGGACCGTAAGGTGACTAAAGTACAGGTTGACTGAACAGGGTTGACCGTATACCTCAGTGGGATGGGTTGACCGTACAGGGTTGCCGTAACGGGTTGACCGGTGAACAGGGTATGATACCGTAAACATGGTTGACCGTAACAGGGTTGACCGTAACAGTGTTGACCGTAACATGGTGACTGTACAGGTTGAACCCGTTAAACGGTATGGCCCGTAAAACAGGGTGGCGTAACAGGGTTGACCGTAACAGGTTGACTGTACTGTAACAGGGTTGACCGTAACATGGTTGACCGTAATAGGGCTTGACCGTAAAGATGGTTGACGTTACTGTAACAGGGTTGACCGAACAGGGTTGGCCGTAACAAGGGTTGACCGTAACAGGGTGGACAAGTTAATCTAAATCAGCTACAGATCCCTCGTGACAAAGGGAGATAGTTGTGAGCCTTTGTTGGTGACAACAGGGAGTAGGTCGTTTGCCGACACGAATGCAACCGCCTCATTGGTGTTAGAGACATAATCCAAACACATAGAGATGGGTTGTCTAGTTATTTAACACTGTTTCGGTGGGTAAACATATTGATTTCAAGACGTATTACATTTTTTTAATACAGGGTGGGGGTGGTTACGCCCTTGGTCATACTCAAATTTGCTGTGCATCATTTAGCTATAGGCCTCTCAATGTAAAGTTCCTTATGAGATAGAGGACAACTTATAATCTGCACACTTCTATAACTTGCTCATTGGTAGACTATATTGTAGGCTACCCGCCATCCGCGACAGTCGTTTTCGATTCGCACCCCATAGTTATAAAACACGGGAGAAAGAGCAATGGTCCGCATACAATCGAGTGGTCTTACAAGTCTAAGCTATATCTCACCACTTGTGTGTTCACTTCGGCCTGTAGAGAGTCTTCTGAATATACATACTTTGGGCTAACTTGTCTCAACTGTTGTATAGTTTGCTGCGCATTATTGAAATCTGAGTGGTGATTCGTTAACACGTAACAGCGCGAGTTCACTGAGGCATATAGAGCATATTGCTAAATGCTTCGATAGGATGTTTAAGGGTAAAAAGCAAGTATGCAGCAGGCTTGAGCGTAGTCAGAGTCGGTAGATGTACTTTATCAGCTAATCACGGGATGAAAATTCAATAAGGCATACAATTATACTGTGGCTACTTTGTCCATTGTGTCTCTGAATCTTTCTTCTTACTTTAGGTTCCAAGAAATGACTTTGGTCAAAGGCCCGCCAAAATAACTAGGGCTTTAATAATG
Organism: Salvelinus sp. IW2-2015; assembly: GCF_002910315.2. Classification (NCBI taxonomy): domain Eukaryota; kingdom Metazoa; phylum Chordata; class Actinopteri; order Salmoniformes; family Salmonidae; genus Salvelinus; species Salvelinus sp. IW2-2015. The sequence continues at coordinate 14,629,375 of NC_036876.1, forward strand.
ATCGGGTTGACTTATAGCTCTGTTTGTCTGTTGAGCAGAGGATTGATGCGCGGTTTATTGAGTTGGTGTGAATAAAATTTGTGTGCACAGCGTGTAGGAGTAGGTTACATACACGAGGGATGCACAAGTAGTAAGAACACTGAAGACACAACTAGTCCTTTGAATATAATAGAATTTTGCCCCTAGAATTATGTGGGGCTGACAAGGTGAGTAGACTATAATGGCCTGACATTTATCTTCAGTCAAAGATAAGCTAAAAATTCATTTGTACATTAATATCACAAGGACTAATAACCTAATCTAGGCCTTTACAATTTAAACTAGGCTACGTCAACAAATTGTGTGGTGCTGACAGAACTTTGAGTTGATTACATTGTGAGAAAAACAAATGAATCCTAGCTTTCCTGTCTATTTTCTCAGATTTTTACCGTGTGTGAATAATTGATTTCTGTCAGAGATAATTTCTTCTCGCATGTTTGTGATATTTACTCGATTATATTTTAATAAGCGAGTCAGCATTTTCAGGTTGAAAGTCAGTGAATGCTTTGGGATGGTTGCATTTATTTCCGAGAGGAATGTGTCCATTTTCTGCCAAAATATTAACCTTTGTTTTCTTGACTGATAGTTCAGCTCCCTAATAATGCACTAATGAAAGCTAGACAGTCTGAGTGCATTGAACATTCAGAAAAAGAACGCACATAGTGGTTTCCTCCATAGACATATATCATTGAACGACAAATTGCGTCCCCGGGGAAAATGAGTTTGTACCCTGAATCTAAAGTGGTAATTTATTGGACACTGCCTTTCTGCTGTACCTAAACTTTAGTAGCCTTCTCCTCAGGGTCTTCCTTCTCTCATAACAATCAAGTAATATTTAGAGTGCTTTACCCAAAGGTCCACGTTGTCTACTCTCCAGATGAACAGAATTAAGCCCTACCCTGAGCATTGCCTACCTGTCCCCATAGTTCGACTTGCTTAGATTAACACAGTGGCACCTCAACACCAAAACCCATTTACTAATTGAAGAGAGTAGTACGATATAAACCAGACACCACATAGGGCTCGAGACTACGGGGTACTTTCTATAATTATCGGTTCTTCCTGTTGTGAAGTGCTGCACTATTCGGAGAGATAAAACACAGGTCAACTACCGTTGACCCAGGGCTATCTGTCCCAATGGCCCTAATTCCTCTTTATGGGTGCACTTAATGTACTACTTTCAGGGCTCTGGTACAATGGTGTACTATATGACATAGCAGTGCCATTTGGCGCGCTTCAGGATGATATGAACCCCAGTGGGAACAACAGCGAGGGACATAGGATAGGCATTGTACGTGTCGATGGGTGGCGATAAGAAAGTGATTGTCACGTCAAAGCGTTTGTTGCTAGGTGTCTTCTTTTATACCTATGTGCTGGACTGGGGTCCGATTTACTTAACTCGGAGTACATGCACGATACTTCAACACAATTGGTTTAGTTATTTTTCAAACGCAATGCAATTTTTACATGGCTTTTCATTATGGCCACGATAGTATCTTGCCTTCTGCACGAATACCAGATCTAGCAACTGTCTTGTTGGTTCATGACAAGCGTTATCTCCACTGCCACAACGAGACTCAATCGAACAAACAGAGTACGAGCATGTGGATGACGATTTTTCCCGAACGCCTACGCAACCAGTTCATCACGTTCAAGTTGTGCGATCCCAGATAACTCGCGCACCACTATCCCCTAATAGTGCACTATCTTTGACCCTGTGGGCCCTGGGCCCGGTCAAAAGTAGTGCACCATGTAGGGAACAAAAAGAGTGGAGCGAGAGAGTGAGTGAGCAATTATCTTTTCTTGGTGCTCACAATTCTTTCCTAGTCTCTGTGTGGGTCCCAAGTAGCGCCCTATTGGGACGGTCTCCTGTATCAGTTCCTTAGGTCTCACTGTAATCCATCCTCTCTCAGCCCTTCGTTGCCAGCTGGGGTTGTTGGACTCGGTTGCGCTGGCCCCTGCCCACATTGGGCCCCGGTGCGTTCGTCGTGTCTGCCTGCGGTCTCGGCCCTAGAGCCGGGCATGCAGTGTCGTATCGCGGCCGTCGGCTTTCTTGGCCACCACCGACGGTCCTATCATTCTCGGGCAACAATCGTAGGGTGCCATTTCGAGGATAACTTCCCTCACTTGGGGTTTCCATCCATGTTTAACTAGTTTCCAGACGATTCTTGACCTGATATGTGACATGTATCTACCCGCCACATTCAAGATAGTCTCGTCTGTATCGCTTTGTGTCATCTCTCGCTCTTTCTCTCCGATAGCAGCTGCCCGAAGTGCCCGAAGGTCACAGAGTATGTATTAAAAGCTGACGGGGATCTCTGATGTGTGTCTGTGTGTGTGTTGTACTAGGGATGGGATCCCCTACTGCGAGGTGGACTACCATGCCATGTACGGTATCCAGTGTGACAGCTGCAAGAAGTACATCACTGGGAAAGTACTGGAGGTAGGACMCGTTYTAACACCTATATGTCACTTTTGTCTGCGAACGGCGGGATGGAAAGACAGATGTGTGGAATGGAGGTACGAAGCACCACCTCATGTCTTCAAAGCCAAAACGTTCTCAGCTGTCGTATATGGATGGAGCTGCGTGACTCGCAGGACACGTGGATCTGTTTGTTGTGGAGCCACGCGTTAATGAATACACACAACAACGTTTCCCCCAGTGTCTACGTCCCCGTGGTCTTGCCACTGTTAGATTTATACCGCTCAGTACGGTTACTCACTCTTTCCACAGACACGTTTCCAATCCGTTAGCGTTCACAGTGTTGCGTCTGTGACAGTGAGACTCCAGGTAGGCGTGTGCCATAGGCACAGATCTAGGATCGGCTTACCCTCTTCCACTCYTAACCTCAACCATTAGTGGGAGAAACGCTAAACTGACCTTAGATCAATGTCTAGGCGATACCTAAGCCACGTTAGCCTGTCGTCCTGTGAGACTAGACTACAGATATCCAGTATCTATGGCTGCATGTTTAGTTCAGTCCATCTCTCCCTCCTGGGTATTCCCTCATTCCCTCTCTCTTTCTCTGGGCTAATGGCTTTGACACCTTCCACTCTCCCCCTCTCTTGCTCTGCATTTTGCTGTCTCTCCCTCTCTCTCAATTCAATTCAATTCAGTTTAAAGGGCTTTACTGGCATCTCTCTCAGCATGCATGCACACCATTCTCTTTACTAGAATCTTCTCTGTCGCATAAACAAGACTTGAAGGGATCCATTGCTGAATACCGCTGTGGTAGAAAATATGCCAACCAAAACACATACCTCCAAATATTATTCATGTAAGATAAGACAATGGTATTCGATCACATAATGTTGACTGGAAATAGATCAAGGTTTTGGGAACAGAATGCGCGTTTTACATCCGAATCTGTAATGTATGTATTTAATCTCTGAAGGTTGAGACAGAGATATTGTCTAGACGCATTCAGCTGAGAGAGAAGAGAGAGAGAGAGAGAGAGAGAGAGAGAGAGAGAGAGAGAGAGAGAGAGAGAGAGAGAGAGAGAGAGAGAGAGAGAGAGAGAGAGAGAGAGAGAGGAGAGAGAGAGAGAGAGAGAGAGAGAGAGAGAGAGCGAGAGAGAGAGAGAGAGCGAGAGGAGGACGGAGGAGGGAGAGAGAGGAAAGAAGGGAAAGGGGAGGAGAGAGATGAGAGGAGAGAGAGAGAGAGAGAGTGAGAGAAGAGAAGAGAAGAGAGAGAGAGGAGAGAGGAGAGAGAGAGAAGACGAGCAGAGAGAATAAAAATCAATGAAGAGAATGACTTCAGTGAAAAGGGGATCGTTTTACACCGGTGGACTGGAAGGTCACAGGATACTCTCTCAGCGGGGAGGAAATAGGGTAACAGGGGTAGGCCTAGCTCTAGAGGGGTCTTGGCCACACTCCCTGTAACCCTCATTGACTAGGACACAATTATGGGAAGCGCAAACAATGATCCCCCCCTTATGCCTCTCCTGCTCTCTCACATCCCTCTCATTCCTCTCCTTCTCTCTCCACCTCTCTCTCGTCTCTTCTCACACGCTCTTCTCTTTTCATAAACACGTACCGGTTGCCAGGGCTTGAAAGACCGGCGAGAACATAAGAAGCATAAGAAATAGAATGAGCGCTCTTGTCTCTTTCTCTTGCATAGCATTACATCACTACACAGAACAATTAAGAGACACACAGTAGCCTGTATGTTAATTGTGCCGGGTAGTAGTCCAGCCGCTGCGGCCTGCCAACCTCAATCAAATCAGTCGCCACTGAATAGCTGAGAGGCGTTTCGGGGCGGGGTGTGGGAGGGTACGTTTTTGTTTGTGTGTGGTGTCACAGGGCTGCTGCACAACAATGTGTGATTTCATTGCGTTAGGAAATGTGGCTTCCTCAAGGCGGTTTAGCCACCAGCTGCAACCCCCCGCCCTTCAAAGCACGGATCAGCAGACTAGAGGTCGAGCGATTATGAATTTTTTCACGCCGTACCGATACGATTATTGGAGGACCCAAAAAAAGCCGATTCATTTTTTTTTTTATATCGCGATCTTAATCGGTATGTAATAATTGAAATTACAACAATACTGAATGACACTTATTTTTAACTTAATATAATGCATCAATCAAATCAATTTCGCCTCAAATAAATAATGAAACCAGTTCAATTTGGTTTAAATAATGCAAAACAAGTGTTGGAGAAGAAAGTAAAAGTGCGCAATATGTGCTAGTAGAGAAGCTCAACGCTTTAGTCCTTGATCATGGAAGACATGAACTATGAAAGCTGGTGTTCCTTTGTAACATGAGTCTTCATATTCCCAGGTAAGAAGTTTAGGTTGTAGTTTTATAGGAATATAGATAGACTATTTATCTCTCTACAACCATTTGTATTTTTTATACCTTTTGCTATTGGATGTTTCTTATAGAGCACTTTGGTATTGCCAGTGTAACAGCTATAGCTTCGTCCCTCCTCGCTACTTACCTGGGCTCGACCAGGAACCACATCGACAACAGCCACCCTTCGAAGCAGCGTTTACCCATGCATGAGCAGGAGAACAACTATCCAAGTCTCAGAGCGAGTGCCGTTTGAAACCGTATTAGCGCGACCACCCAGTAACTAGCTAGCCAATTTCACTCGGTTACAAACCCAGCCTCATCTCGGAGTTGTAGGCTGAGTCATTAAGCAAGCGCCAATGCTTGACGGACACGAAGAGCTGCTGCCAATGTCAGGAGAAGTGCTGTTTGAATGGAATGGCTTACGAGCTGCTGCTGCCTTTACACCCAGCTCGTCAGGATGCTCTATAAACTGCTCTATCTGATCATGACTTTAGTTATACCATAATAACACACAGAAATACGAGCATTAAGATCATAATATGGTCGAATCCGGAATACTATCATCTCGAAAACAAGACGTTTATTTCTTCAGTGAATACAGAACCGCTCCGTATTTTATCTAACGGGTGGCCTCCATAAGTCTAAATATTCCTGTTACATTGCACAACTTTAATGTTATGTCATAATTACGTAAAATTCTGGCAAATTAGGCAGCCCAACTGTTTGCTATACACTGACTATGCGTGCAATGAACGCAAGAGAAGTGACACAACATCCAATGGTGATCCTGGAAGGATTTGATCTCATCCCGTCAGTAGAGGATGCCTGGACATTTTTTAAAATGCCTTTCCCACATCTTGAATAGGCATCCGCCATTCAAGACAATTTAGAACCGAGGAACAGAATATGGCCCTTGGTTCTCTGCCTGACCTGACTGCCTTAACCAACGAAAAACATCCTATGGCGTTCTGCATTAGCATCGAACAGCCCCCGTGATATGCAACTTTTCAGGGAAGCTAGAAACCAGTATACACAGGGCAGTTAGAAAGCCAAGGCTAGCTTTTTTCAAGCAGAAATTTGCTTCCTGCAACACACAAATTCAAAAAAGTTCTGGGACACTGTAAAGCATGGAGAATAAGAACACCTCCTCCCAGCTTCCAACTGCTCTGAAGATGGAAACCTGTCACCACGACAAATCCAACTATCATTGAGAATTTCAATAAGCATTTTTCTACGGCTGGCCATGCTTTCCCACCTGGCTTACCCCTACCCCGGGACAACTGCACTGCCCTCCCCTCTGCTACTCGCCAAGCCTTCCCCATCTTCTCTTTCTCCAATATACAGTCAGCGTGATGTTCTAAAAGAGCTGCAAAATCTGGACCCTTACAAATCAGCCGGCTAGATAATCTGGACCCTTTCTTTCTAAAACTATCTGCTGAAATTGTTGCCCAACCACTTACTAGCCTTCTTCAACCTCTCTTTCGTGGTCGTCTGAGATTCCCAAAGATTGGAAAGCAGCTGCGGTTATCCCCTCATTCAAAGGGGGGACACTCTTGACCCTAACAGCTACAGACTATAATCTATCCTACCCTGCCTTTCTAAGGTCTTCGAAGCCAAGTCAACAAACAGATTACCGACCATTTCGAATCCCACATACCTTCTCCGCTATGCAATCTGGTTTCAGAGCTGGTCATGGGTGCACCTCAGCCACGCTCAGGTCAAAACGAATATCTTAACCGCATCGATAGGAAATAATGCTGTGCAGCCGTTTCATTGACCTGGCCAAGCTTTTGACTCTGTCAATCACCACATCCTCATCGGCAGACTCGACAGCCTTGGTTTCTCTAATGATTGCTCGCCTGGTTCACCCACTATTCTCTGATCGAGTTCAGTGTGTCAATCGCAAGGGTCTGTTGTCCGGGCCTCTGGCGATCTCCATGGGGTGCACAGGGTTCAATTCTTGGACCGACTCTCTTCTCTGTATACATCAATGAGTCGCCTTCTTGCTGCTGGTGATTCTCTGATCCACCTCTACGCAGACGACACTATTCTGTATTATCTGGCCCTTCTTTTGACACCGGTGTTAACACCCGTCCAGGCGAGCTTCAATGCCATCAACTCTCCTTCCGGGCCTCCCAATTGCTCTTAATACAGTAAACTAAATCATGCTCTTACAACCGATCGCTGCCTGCACCTGCCGCCTGTCCAACATCACTATTTCTGGACGGCTCTGACTTAGAATATGTGGACAACTACAAATACCTAGGTGTCTGGTTAGACTGTAAACTCTCCTTCCAGACTCACATCAAACATCTCCCAATCCAGTTAAATCTAGAATTGGCTTCCTATTCCCGCAACAGCATCCTTCACTCATGCTGCCAAACAGACCCTTGCTAAACTGACATCCCTACCAATCCTCGACTTCGGTTGATGTCATTTACAAAATAGCCTCAAACCCTACTCAATAAATTGGATGCAGTCTATCACAGTGCCATCCGTTTTGTACCAAAGCCCATATACTACCCAACTACTGCGACCTGTCACATCTCGTTGGCTGGCCCTCGCTTCATACTCGTCGCCAAACCCACTGGTTCAGGTCATCTACAAGACCCTGCTAGGTAAGTCCCCCTTTATCTCGCTCGCTGGTCACCATAGCAACACCTACTGTAGCACGCGCTCCGCAGGTTTATCTCTGCTGGTCACCCAAAACCAATTCTTCCTTTGGCCGCCTCTCCTTCCAGTTCTCTGCTGCACATGACTGGAACGAACTACAAAAATCTCTGAAACTGGAAACCACTTATCTCCCTCACTAGCTTAAGCACCAGCTGTCAGAGCAAGCTCATAGATTACTGCACCTGTACATAGCCCATCTATAATTAGCCCAAACAACTACCTCTTTACTACTGTTATTATATTTATTTTGCTCCTTTGCACCCCATTATTTCTGTTCTCTCTTTGCGCTTTCTTCCACTGCAAACCAACCATTCCAGTGTTTTTAGTTTTTTTATTACTTGCTGTGTTGTATTTACTTCGCCACCAATGGCCTTTTTATATTTTTTTTATTATACAATATATTTGTTGCCTTCACCTCCCTTATCTACCTCACTTGCTCACATTGTATATAGACTTATTTTTTTTTCACTGTATCATTGACTATATGTTTGTTTTACTCATGTGTAACTATGTGTTGTTTGTATGTGTCGAACTGTTTGCTTTATCTTGGCCAGGTCGCAATTGTAAATGAGAACGTGTTCTCAATTTGCCTACCTGGTTAAATAAAGGTTAAATAAAAATAAAAAATAAAACAATTTCACCTGGTTATATTGCCTGCTAACCTGGATTTCTTTTATCTTAATATGCAGGTTTAAAAATCTAATACTTTGTGTATTGATTTTAAGAAAGCATTGATGTTATGGTTAGGTAGACGTTGAGCAACGATACGAGCGGCATCGATTATCATGCAACGCAGGACCCGCTAGATAAACTAGTAATATCATCAACCATGTGTAGTTACCTAGTGATTATGATTGATTGATTGATTGTTTTTTTATAAGATAAGTTTAATGGCTAGCTAGCAACTTACCTTGGCTTACTGCATTCGCGTAACAGGCGGGCTCCTCGTGGAGTGCAACTGTAATCAGGTGGTTAGAGCGTTTGGACTAGTTAACTGTAAGGTTGAACAAGATTGAGCTGACAACGGTAAAATCTGTCGTTCTTGCCCCTGAACGACGGCAGTTAACCCACCGTTCCTAGGCTGTCATTGAAAATAAGAATGTGTTCTTAACTGACTTGCTAGTTTATAAAGATTAAATAAAGGTGTACATAAAAATAAAAAAAAATATTGGCCAAATCGGTGTCCAAAAATACCGATTTCCGATTGTTTGAAATTGAAATCGCCTAATTACATAGGCCCATTCCGATTAATCGGTCGACCTCTACAGCAGACAGAGATAGTCAGCTCCACCTAGAGATAGCTCTGCCATCTATGGGCCTATTTAGGAGGGTCCCACCCAGTCAGTCACCGGGCCTGTCCTGCACTGTGGACTGTGTGGAGCCTTGCCTASGATTCCTGCCCTGCACTGAAATGTCACGGCATTTGGGATTGATTAATTCATTGAGCACAGAGGGGGTCAAGCCAATAGAGGGGCCTTAGGGAGGCTTAACCTGAATGGAGTTTGGGGTCTGAAGGAAGATTGGTAGAACATGAAATTGGTCGAAACTATTGTAGTTAAAATGGTCTGACTGAGGTCTAAGAAGATATGGGTAGTATTAAATGGCTCGTGTCAAATGTGTTTACAACTAAAGAGAGTCATGTTTACAATCCATAGAGAGAGGGTGAATAGGGTCACGGCGAGGTTTGACGAGGTAAGAGGGAGAGAAAGAAAAGGTTTTAGGGCGGTGTCGATCCATGTAGGGTCGGCTGGTTTGAAGACAGGGCAGGGAGAGAAGACATTGTATTGCCCATTGTCCTCTGTGCACCCAACCACCCCGTTCCACTGCAGTGTGTGTGTGTGTGTGTGGGTGTGGGTGTGGGTGTGGGTGTGTGTGTGTCAGCCTTGTTGCTCTACTCTGCCTCTCTTACCAAAATCCATTCTGTGATCACCTCCCCTGCCTTCCAGCCTAGTCACAAATACTGCGGGGGAGAGGAGGAGAGGAAGGGAAAGAGAGATGAATATAGATAGATGAAGGGAGGGAGAGAGAGGTCGATCGAGAGAGAAAGGGCGGATAAGGAGAGGGAAGAGCAAAAAGAAGAGAGAGAAAGAAAGGGAGGAGGAGAATGACGAGAAAAAGGAAGAGAGAGTAAGAGAGAGAGATAGAGAGAGAGAACTGCAGTCTGAATCCTGACCTGCCCTCTCATCCCTCTAGCAGTTCAGCGTCTGGTTGCCATTCTCACTTATCAACACATCCACCTACCACTTCAATGTCAGTAACCAAAACGCAGCGGTATCAAACTCACACCTCAATTTCAAACCTCCAACACGGCAACCCATGAAGCCTCGTCCATAGAAAATGCCGACTCCTAATTCAAAACCAAAATGCCTACTCATCATTCAATACCAAAGCCGGTCTAAATGCTAGCGTTTCCCCTTGCTCTCGCACAGAGGAGACACTGTATTGTTGTTAGTGTGGCATTATCTATTTCCGTCCTCAACCCTGCCATACTTTCCTTGTTTGAATAGGGATCAAATTCCAGCCTGTTATCTCTCTCTCTCTCACTTTCTCTCTCTCTCTCTCTCTCTCTCCGAAAAAATGCTAAACTGACTCAAGATCAGTGTCTAGGACAGGGGTGTCAAACTAGTTTTGCCCCAGGGGCCGTATTCGGTCTTCAACGAGGTCCGGAGGGCCGCACTGAAAGTGGGTTATATTTCCTCGCAGTTACAATTTTCATTGTTTTGGGGAATTTTTCGATGCTCCCTGACTGTCTAGCTTTAATTTCCGGTGATTATTAGCAAGTTGGACACAGTCAAGAAACTGTATGAATGTAGGTCCATTATCATTTCTACACAGTTTCAATTTGGTTTCAGTCTATTTTAAAGTATATTGAGTAAGCTTTCCTACACTTAAAAAAAAAAAAATGTTTTTACTCAAACTACCCGCGGGCCGGATTGGATCCCCTTGCTGATCCAGACAGACAGACAGACAGACAGACAGACAGACAGACAGACAGACAGACAGACAGACAGACAGACAAAATAGAAAAAGAGCAAAGAGTGGGGCAAGAGAGATAATGTCATGGTGTTTGCAATAAGCATTTTGTATACAGGGAGAGACACATATATGGAGGCAGAAAGGGAGTGAGAGATAGAAACTCTCGTCAGCTAACCCAACCTAGATGCAATCCACACCATGACATCATGTCATTATAGACACATACATCATTTCTACCACCTCTAACAGCTCTGTGGAATTCATGAACGTGTCACGAATAGCGTGTCATCCGACATTAGCATCTCAATGTGAAGCCATTCATGTCACTATGGTTATCAAACCGCATAGGTTGCTTACAGAGTGGTGGGATGGATCTCATGTCTACTAATAGAATACGTGGCTACAATAAACATTGATGATGTCATGTAAACATTGGGCTGGTGTTCCCTTTTAGACATCTCGATTAGTTGCACGAAGGTTCGGATGTTCCTAACTGTAGACATAGTTAGTGATCCCATAGCCAACCTGCAGTATTATCTGCTCCGTACGCACCTAAACTGTAACGTGGCTTGTACCAGAGCACCCCCTTGTGTTCAAGTTGTAGTACTGAACTTCCTTTGTTGTCATCTTCTGACTCGAAGTCATCTTCGTCTTAATTGGATAAGCTGGCTGAATGTGAATTAGTTTGGACACGCTCTAGGGAATGTTTCAAACAGCAGAATCAGCAGCCTATAACACCAATACAGCTAAACATCCAGAAGATGCCTCTATAAGTACTCTATACTCTATAAGTACTCTATAAGTACTCTGTACTCTATAAGTACTCTATAAGTACTCTGTACTCTATAAGTACTCTACAAGTACTCTATACTCTATACGTACTCTATAAGTACTCTATACTCTATAAGTACTTTCTTAAAACATGCCTTTATATGTGTTTCGTCTGGTTGAGGATATACTTGTGTCTGGGAAGGAAGGTTATTGGTGTATTGACGACGAGAAAAAAAATGTCTGTCTCACATTCGAGAGGAAAGACAAAATGTTTGTCAATCAACTGGATTCTTTTATTTCGGCTTTTTCCATTTGTCACTTCTTTAGTATTCTCCGTCTCGCTGTGGATTTCCTAGCTTGTTTCCTCGTGTTCAATGTCATTCATGAACTTTGTAACTTTGTAACCTTTGACCTCTTGTCCCTGCCAGGCTGGGGAGAAACACTACCACCCCTCATGTGCCCGCTGTGCCAGGTGTGAGCAGATGTTTGGCGAAGGAGAGGAGATGTACCTGCAAGGTGGACCAACCTCTCTTCTTCTTCTCTCTGTCTCTCTCACTTTCTCTCCATCTTTCTCTTCCCTCTCTCTCTCTGTTACACTCGACCCGTCTTCTCTTTCTCTCCCTCTCTCTCCCTCTCCCTCTCCCTCTCTCCCTCTCCCTCTTTTCACTCAGAAATGCACCCACGACCCATCCGTCAGCATGGAAACGTCCTTCACTAATAGCCCAGCTGCCATAAAACCACAGTGCATTTGCCCAATGCTAATGAATTAGATCACAGTGCTAGTGAATCACTGAATGTCTCTGGCATGAATCACCTCACACAAAACTCAGCCTTATTGTTCACCACTCTACGACCCTCTCTCTTATTTACTGCACCTAGAGCGCTAGAGCTGTTAGCTTGGCTCGCGTCAGGGATTTACAAGAAACCTGTCTCCATCTCCCTGCAGTTTCCTTTCTGACTGCATAGGAATTGATTTGCCTATGAGTCACACATGTATATGGGGCCGCAGGGTTGTACTCTTGCTTGCCGAACTCGTGCCTCTTTTGTCAGAGATACCGCGGCTGTGGGGAGAATATGGGTGGTGATTTCACATTCGAGTGGAAGCATCTCATTGTGTTCCTCTCTCTCCCTCTTTCGCTCTCTTCCTATTTTACTCGTTCTCACTTCTCTCTCTCTCTCTCTCWCTRWRRTRTCTCTRTCTRTCTRTCTCTCTCTCAGGTAACTCTATCTGGCATCCTCCCTGCAGACAGGCAGCCAGACAGGAGGAGAAGAGTAAGGTGAGTTCTCTCTCTGAGACAGTTTCGGGCAAGTCCATGGMCCAAATGTCCCCTCCCGTTACGAAATTGGAAAGATGCGAGCTCCTGCGAAAATTGTGATTTGTCCGAATGATCAGTGACGGAAAATCCGTGTACCGGAACAAATTTACTCGTTAGTCGTCGCATCCAACAGTCTGTGGACAGATGCTACTACCATTTATGTCATGCACATCTGTCCAGAAGAGATTGCACTAAAGTAGCTCCACAGTCTAACTATGGCTATGTCACAATATCCAGGAGTCGTATTGTTTCAAACTTGTGTCTCAAGTTAGGATTCCATCCGTAGAGAAGAAGCAGCCCAAGTTGACCGACTGGCATTGTGTTGATCTTGATTCCCTGAACAAAGGGCACCTAATAAGTGCACTTACMGTGCAGTAAGTCAATAAGCCCAGGTCCCAGACCAGTACTCTGTCCCCTCCCCAATGTAATACACCTGTTGTTCCCAGAAGCAGGTCCGGATACAGCTCAATGACGTCTCTGAGCYGCAGGTTGGTGATGCATGTGCAGCCCAGATCCCTTTACCCACCTCCAACCTCTGCATGGGGCTGCCCTGACCCCTCAACCTTGACCCCCGAAACGGCTTCACGCTCAGTAGCTAGCCACGCCCACAGAGCACTTGCTGTACCTAGCCCGGCCCTAGGACACTCACTTCCCCACAATCCTGTTAGGTTGATCATGTGATCCAACACAGGAAGTGCCTTTGCTGTAGTAGTATGGTAATAGCCGAGGTTTGGATCCATTCCATTTCAATTCGGGTGATGGATTAGGTTGAAATGGAATTTAGCCCCAACTTGAACTCTAACGGGTGAATAGGTGGTGGTTAAACTTGACACTGATCACTGTAGTCCACCTGAGCTTCACTAATGAACAACASTATTGTGTCTGTCTGGTGTCACAGTATCCGTATGTGTCAGGAGACTGTTATGGTCACCGCTACCACTGCTTTCACCTTGAATGATGCTGCGTAGTGTTTTATTACCAGAGGAGGGGTGAACGCTTGCTCGTGTTTTGTTGTTACACTGCTATGTGTTAACCTAGGCTCAGAGTTAATCTCGAGTTAGTGGCAGGGCTGTCGAAAAAAATGCTAGTCCCAAAGAGGAACTCGCCGAGAGTAGCAATGTGAAGTTGTCAGTTCAAGAGAGATACATGTGTTTCTGTCTCTGTCTCRTTCTCTCTCCCTCGACCTTTCAATCCTTTTCAGTGATAGTGAGCAGAGTTAACTCCTTGTCGTCCTTGTTCCAGGTGACCAGGACCTCCTCTGAGAGCATCACCTCTGTCCCAGCCTCCAGTGCGTCTGGCTCTCCCAGCAGGGTCATCTACGTAAGCGCCACCTCYTCTCACCACTAGAGGGCGGCACAGGACAACAGCGGGTCACTAATCCGGGGTCCTGGAGCGCAACAGTGTGTATCACAGGAGGCTGGTGAGGGGAGGACGGCTCATGACAATGGCTGGAACAGAGCAAATGGAATGGCATCAAACGCATGGAACGCATGTGTTTGGCGTATTTGATACCATTTCACCTGTTCCGCTCCAGCCATTACCACGAGCCCATCCTCCCCAGTTAAGGTGCCACCAACCTCCTGCATACCTCCCGCAGGTTTTTTTTTTAAATTAAATTTCTAGCCCAGCGTTAACACTCCTGATTCAATGACATAATATCGCAATGAATAGTTGATTAGTTGAATCACGTGTGTTAGTGATGGTCCGGAGCAAAAGCCTGCCCGTCCTGTAGGTCTCCAGTACCAGGGTTGTCCACTGTGATCAAATCAACAGCAAAAATATATAACGAATGCCCTTTTTACATCTGCAGTTGTCACAACGTGTTTTATAGATAGCCAGCCTAATACTCCAAAGAGCAAGCGATGCAATCAATTGATTGATCGATTGTCGACTGTGCTACGTTGACGACAGTATTTCAACTGGGCTCGAGTGAATTGCCTATACCATTATCGTTTTTTCTCATTATCAAAGTGGTCGATGTTAAAAAATACTGAGCTGGCGTGTTTCCTCTGTGTCCCAGGCCAAACTAGGAGATGAGATGCTGGATTACAAAGACCTCGCTGCACTGCCAAAGATCAAGGCGATCTACAACATCGACCGGCCCGACATGCTCTCCTACGCRCCTTATGTCAGCTACCCCTCAGAGGAACGACACTACGGAGATGTAAGGGGAGGGAACAAGGGAGCTGCGTTCTCTTTCTCTTTCTCTGTCTCTCTCTCCATAAGCCACCCACTGAACCTTTATCCATCAGTCTCATATAGCCTTACGCAGAAAAGGTATCCCTCCTTCCTGTTTTAAAGGAAACTCATTCCCTCAGTTGAATCATAGCTCTCTCCCAGCCTAGTTGGCTAAAATGTCTGAAGTTGGTGCAAAAAGACGATTTTTAGTATTGTTTTGGTCCTTCCCTCAACATTCCCACAACCGTAGACATTGGGAGGGGTATAGCAAGTAAGCAAGTCATACTCATTGAGCCCAACGCCTAACGAATGTCAAAGTCATGCTCACAATCATGTTTGTTCGGTTAACTCATATCACCTCAGATGATATGAGTTAATTTGACTCAAAATCGAATCAAATTGTATTCGCCACATGCATCGCAAGCAACGGGTGTAGACTAAAAGTGAAAGGCTTACTTACGGGCCCTTCCCCACAATGCAGAGAGAAAGAAAATAGAGAAGAAGTATAAAAAGTCATAATATAAGTAATAATAAATACACAATGAGTAACGATAACTTAGCTATATACACAGGTGGTACCAGTKCAGGGGTGGAGAGCTTTGTGAGGATCTGAGGGCCCACGCCAAATCTTTTACTCATCTGCTTCTGTCTTCCCCTCTTTATTTGCAGTCCCCCCAGTTGCTCTCTCGTACTCCAACAGAGGTAAAATAGCACAGCCTGGGCCTCATACTGAGCTCCACCCGGACACGACTCATTTCAATGTTTCCCCATAACATTGTTTTGTGTTTCCTCTCAAATGTTATTGATGGTTGTGTGTTAGAATTGAAGTGTGCGCGCCTGTGCGCGTGCGTTGACGCAAAAGGGTGGTTTTCAAGGACATTTGCACACTATAAAGTGATTGATCCCGATCATTAAAACCACATCAGCGAATCCCCCATAGTCTGACGTGGAACACACACTCCTATGATTCCGTGGTGTTGTACCCCACCGCGATTGCAGCGTGCGTGAACGTTCCCGCGAACCTTCCGTGTTAGGTATTTGGCCGTATCCGTGACGTCCTRAGTCGCCCTCCTTGTGTGACGTCGTGATGACGTAACTTCCTGTCCTGGTTTCCAGGGCGACGGAGAGAAGTCTCCCCGTCAGAGGAGGCCCTCCAGCCCCAGCTCCACCAGCTCCCTGGGGAGGTATGGAGGGTACACCCCGTCCCGCTCCCCCCAGAACTACAGCAGGCCGGGTAGGTACCCCCCTCACCCCTCACCATTCACCTCCAGCTAGCAGCAGTTCAACAACAAAACGAGCACATAGTAAAATGTTTGTACATTTGACATATAGAAAGACATATAGAGTTGACATAGAAAAGTAGAACATAGTATTTTGTTACTATTCGTATATTATACATTATTATAATAGAATACTATGTACAGTTGTAGTCATTAATATACAGCATTTGCATATAGTGCATGACAGGGTTGGGGTCAGTTCCATTTAAATTCAGTCAAWTCAGGAAGTACACGGACATTCGAGTTGGAATGTGGTTTACTTTCTGAGTTTAAATGGAACTGACCRCAACCCTGGTGTATGGTGTAATATTTATGTGCATCATATTCCAAAATGTGCAACCTCATTCAAGCGTCGTCTTGATTTGCCACGCTAATTCTATTACTTTAGAGAGCACGTGTTTTTCCAAGATGCTGTTCTTTTTTTTTTCCTCTTGCAGAATTTTCCAACATTTCATCCATTTTCATTCCATGCTTCTCTTTGAATGAGGTGGTTATGCCATCACTTTTACATGGTATTACCATGGAATCTGTACTGTATTTGTCTATTGGGTATGGGACAGTACTATGGACAGTGTCCTCTTTCCCCTAAAAACCATCTTGTCCTTCTACACCATCTTCCCCTACAGAGGATCTTTACATGGTCAGTAAAGCAATGGGTAATAGATACAATGGCCAGCCCCTTGACTCCAGCTCCCTCCCCCGCCCCTCYGCCTACACGGGGGGGCCTAAGTACCTCTCCCCCTTGGCTAGGGACTTCTCCTCCCTCCCCATGCACTACTCAGAGGGCCTACCCCCCAAGTACCCTGGGGCGCTGCAAACGCCTGGGGGGATGACAGTGCCTGGCAGAATCTCTCCCAGGGGAAGAGTCTCTCCTGGAGGCAGAAACTCTCCTCTGCCCCTCAACCCCACCACCCTGGCCATGCTCCAGCAGCACAACTATGTGCCCTACTTCAGAGGTAGCTAGTCCCTCCCTAGTCCCTAACGCACTGTCCTGGACCCATGGGTCCGCTGGTGTGGAGTGCAGTGTCAGCTTTAGACTTGTTCCCGGCTCTGCAGTGATAACACTGCATGTCCCCCATCCCCGGCTGTGTACACACTCGAAACGAATCGATAGTTAAATAAACAATGGCACCCAACGAGTCCCACAATGACTGTTTRAGACCTATCGGTATTGCATTTTTGTGTGCTGTGTTTCCCACAATATCTGTATGGTTTCCGCTGTTGTTGGTTTGACAGTTTTACATAGAATAAATGCCTATTGTTTCTCTAATGTCAGCACCCCCACAACCCCCCCATCAGAGTTACCATAAGCACCATTTTTCTACACAATTTRCCAGCACATAAGTGGGGTTCAATTGTACCCCTCTGCCTACGCGAGAATTCCCCTACCCACACAGGTGTGACGTGTCAAACCACCTCCCTGTGCTTCGTCTCCCCCTCTCCCCCTCCTTCACCCCCTAGGCCTCAAACAGGASCCCCTACTACCACCTGAATCTAAACCTAAGACGTTCCTGCATCTCAATTTACCTCCTCACAGTCACGGTAACGCACCAGATCCCCCTGGTCTCTATCGCTCTGTTTCTCTTTCTCTTAGCGTAATACTGGATTTTCTTGGTGTGCATCAAGGTTGTGTGTTGGGACCCCTTAAGTTTGTTTTTGCTTGCCCTTTCTATTGTCTGTGGAAGTTTCAATTTTGTCTTCAGGTTGTCTTAGTCTTGTTGTTGTGCATGGGAACCGACTGTAATTGTGGATATGTTCGATATACTGTTTGTATTTCAGTTATACTTGACATGGGAATATATTACTGGGGGAGAAGAWGGCAGATTACATCCTTATTTTATGTTTCTATGTTTGGTGGGATGTAAGTGTTGTACYTGTAACCTCAACTGTTGGCTTGCACGGAACTTGAAATGGATTGCCTGTSAGTGTTTATGTTGTTGTTGTTATTTTGGGAACCATGCCTTGCCTTAGAGTTGACTGTTGTTATTCAGTGTATTTCAGCCCTTTAAACCTTTGGTGTCCGATGGTGATTTTGTATGGAGTGAGTGGGAGAAACTGCAGGTGGTTGGTTTCATGGTTGTATGGTTGTAGGAGGGTTGCTGCCAGGGAGATATAAGTTCGGGGGTATACGGTATTATAGTTAAATACGTCGGTCTGCGGTCTAGTTTGGAACCGCATGATAAGTCACAGTATCTGCGAACAATGAATAAATGTGTTTGACCTAAGTCAACTCGACCAAAACCTTGACAAATACACGTGTGTGTGTGTGTGGGAGTAGGCCTACTTTTTTTTAAAATCACGAGTCACCTCCAGTTTCCCTCAGGGAAGAGATAAGAAAAAGCGATCACTCAGCTGRACTGCTTCTCCTTTGGCTGACAAAGCCAAACCACGAAGGCCTCCTTAGATTCCCATCAGCTCTTTTTACTGTTATCCAGATTTACGGGTTGTATCACTGGAGACACTCAATGACCGGCTGACTTATGCCCCAGGGCTTGTAGAGATTGTGACTCATTGGGTCACTGGAGATAGCCGGGTGGACGTCCCAGCTTTTCGGGCTGAACATATCACGCCTCATGAGTTAGGAAGAGGGAGAGAGTAAAAGAGGGTGCAAGAGAGGGGGAAACAAGAGGTATGACATTGAATGGGGGTTGGAAGAGGGTCACTTTTTGGGGGCTGACAAGAATTTGAGGTTGAACTCCCCCTGTAAAGAAGTTGGATTGGGAAAGAGCCTTGAGAAGGAGT
Organism: Salvelinus sp. IW2-2015; assembly: GCF_002910315.2. NCBI lineage: Eukaryota > Metazoa > Chordata > Actinopteri > Salmoniformes > Salmonidae > Salvelinus > Salvelinus sp. IW2-2015. Next base: position 14,648,144 of record NC_036876.1, read on the forward strand.
GAAAGAAAGTGGGAAAGAGAGATAGAGAGAGAGATGAGGTTTGACCGGAGCATTAGTACTGTATATCAGAACACGCGGGCCAGGCTTCGGGTGGTTTTTCCACGAGAGGCGGAGAGATGGAAAGTAAAGTTCTCGGCGAGCCAAGATGAAAGAGAGGACTGGAGGAATGAGGGAATGAAAGGGAGGAGAGGAGTGGTGGAGTGATGGTGCTGTAATTTGGGGTCTGGTTGCCAGTTGCAGTTGCACGTCGTTCTGCACACAAAAACACACAGAGGCACACACGTGCGCACACACACGCACAGACTCACACACACACACGCACACACACGCACAGACTCACACACACTGGGCCGGTTGCCTTTTTCAGGCTCAAGCGGTTCCTAACACAGCGTGAAAGAGAGTTTGTTTCTATGCTCTGGTTTGGGTTTAATGAACTATCAGGTTCCCTCGGGAGGCTAGTTTAAATGATTGTGTTTGCGGATGATTATCCCTCACACGTACACAAGTGGCTTAGCTGTTAGGTTTTCAACACGGTGCTAGAGGCAGGAAGTGTGTGAGAGAGATAAGAGGTGATTGAATTGAATTTGAATTGAATTGAATTTTGAAGAGCGAGTGGAAGACAAATGCGGTGGAGACAGAAAAAGAGGGAAAAAAGAGAGGAGACAGAGGGATAAGGCAACGACAGAAAGAAAATCCACTCGGTGAATTTATGTAAATGATGCAATGACAACTGCATCCAATGTAAGAGTTATTATCAGTACATGAGGATTAGTTCTTGAATGAGGAATTGCTACCACATGTTAGTAGATTCTTATTCTGAGAGAAGCTACGTCGCTCTATGATGCTACTGAAGGTCATACCTAAAAAACCCAGTACCCCCCCACCTCCCCACCTCTCTTCGGGCTCAGTGTCCTGCCTTAGCTCCCGATTTGTGGAGGTGCTGCCCTGCAAATTAACTGAGTTCTGCACTAATGCCAGTTTGTGTGTGTAGACTGTATGTGTACGTGTGTGTGTGTGTGTACGTCTGCATCTGCGTGACTGTGCGCGTGTGTTTGTGTGTACACGTGTGTGTCTGTGCGTGTGTGTGTGCATGTGTGTGTCCGCGTGTGTTTCTGTCCGAATGACCTCATCCTCTTGCATCCCAAAAGTTTCACTCTTGCCTTTTGTTTCTCCCACAAAGGGCCGAGAGAGGCGCGTGTGCTCAATCGAGTGAACAATCTCTCTCCTCTTTTTTTTTCTCCTCCTCTTTCTTGTCTTTCTTTCCCCTCCCCCTCTGTTCTTTTCAACTCTCAAATGTAGATGTTTATTAGCTATGGCCTGTAAGGCGTCAGTGACTTAATCACCCAGCCTGTGTGACACAATGCATTGTGATGGACTGTGGTCATAATTACAGCCGTGCACACTTTCAGTTGAAAGTAGAAACACATTGACGCTGTCCCATTTCAGCGTGCGTCGGTGGCCACAATGCATTGCTATTAACTGGTAAAGCCTTGAGCCAACCTATATGTTTTTGGAGCAATCTGCCTTTATAGGATGCTCGTAGCCTTCGTTCATCTATTAGGATATCGACGTGAGCCAAGTACCAATAACAAGGGCCTAGAGTTTGTCCTGGTCTGGATAAATGGTCACGAAAAACCTACGGCCCTATCAGTAACCAGTGGTTGGGTTATCAAGTCAGTTGATAAATGTCATGAATAATGTTGGTTCCGCTTCATAGTTAAAGCTTTGGCCAGTAAGCACAATGGCATGACTCTTTGCTCTTCTCTTTGCCCCCCTTTTTTCGTCCACGGCTCTTGCTCTCCCCTGTCCCTCCCCCTTCCCTCCTTTCCCCATTGGAGGTAGTGAAAGTGGACGGAGTACACCCAGTTTGTCCACCTATTCCGACGGCAAATCTCCCTCCTCCACCTATGTGGCTGCTCCCAGGCATTTCCACGTACCAGGTAGGTTCTCCACTTCGCTTTGACCTCTCACCTTTGACCCCGCGACCCTTGAGCCCCCTCAACACGACCTCTCTATTGCACCGTGCCGTCTGTCTGCTGTCTTGTCTGTCCAGGTCTGTCTAGGTAACAGATCTAASTAGGCGGATGGACATTATACAATAACAGTATAGCTGATGTCTGGGATCAACCCGTTTCTGTTCTCCCTGTCTTCTTGTGTTAGTGTTTTATCCATGGCAACGGGTTTCTTCCGGACCTATCCCGTCCATTTTATTTCCCTGGCTCCTTTTTTCTCGAGATCTATCTGTCTCACTTTCCCTCGCTCTATCTGAATGTGTCTTTCTCTCTCTCTTTATCTCTCTCCTCTTTCTTTATCCTGTGTTGGGATCTGTCCTATACAATATGTTGAGGTCTGTCTAAATCTGAATGCTTCTTCAGTTTCACAGGTAAATTGAGATTCGTTCGAATCCACTGTCACAGACATATTGTATCAACGTGATCATGTCCTCTTATAATGCAACCACGTTGTAACTGCTGCACTCAAAGCTATTTTGAGCTGACGTCACGAGCAATGGCTGACATGGAACGGGACTGCATGGGCAGCGGCACTGAGAAGTGTCATCACTTCCTATGGGTTAAGGAAGGATCACATCATTCTATCCAGGTCATCAGCCAATGAATTACACTCGTGCGAACCAGACCTGGGTTCAAATACACGTGTATTTGTTATTTAAATATTTACTTTCTGTGTATTTTGGTGTTTTCAAGTAATGTGGCCAATATCAACAKCTGCTTATTTTCAAATAACTTCTATAATTATATAATATTTTCAGGTACTTATTTCCAAATGCATTCTTTAAAATACTCCTAGGAACCTGGGTTCAAATGCATGGGAATATTTATTTGTATCTGAAAAAACTCTTCAAATACATGCCAATACTTTCCAAGTGTATTTCCAAATACATTCCAGTATTCAACCACTTGTCTTTTCAAATAAACAATATCTGAATACTTACTTCGAAATGTATGTGATAGTAATTGAGATATTTGAAACAGTATTTGAACTAGGGATGGTAATTTGAAATAATTTTACTATTTGAGTAATATCATGCCATTTTTAGGGAAACTCGAAAGTCCCCCCAAAAATGTAATTTAGTCTTGACTCTCGACCAATCAGAATGACGCAAAGCACATGGKAAAGGTAAACACCGGACAGGGTGCTTTTTCTCTGGTAATTTCTCTGGTAGATTGTCAGCAACAGCAAAAGAGTAGTCAAATTTTCGCCATGATAGAACTGATTCTGTTAGAAAAGGTTTTCTGGTGAGTGTTTTGCATTGATCTGTGTCAGGTATTGTGGAAACTCTGTTATGTGAGTGCCTCTAATTGCTATTGGAAGTGAGGAAAACAGCACACCGATGTCAGGGCAGCCTGAAGGGCTTAATACACAGCAGTAGCTCAACACACCTTTATATAAAAACTACATTCAAAAGGTTGTTGTTTTATTAAATTAAGCATTTCAAATGTCATGGTATATCATTGCAGGTAAAAACTTCAGAAGGATAATTTCATTTAGACAAAGCTTTTTCATTGTTATAATAGGCCTACAATCCCACTTACTCAAGTAATCGAATACTAACGTCTGTTCGGATATTCGATTGACCGTGCCCATCCCTAATTTGAACCAAGGTCTGGTTTGCAAACATTCCATAACTGCAGACGGCAGTAAATCACCCACCTTGGCTTCATACCTGTTCYAACAACACACTCCAGGTGGCAGTATGCACCCTTTCCCTTTGTTTACCAACTCATAGAACTAGTAGAAGAAGATATTGACCACTTTTAAAAGGGAGCGTCTGCTGTCACAGACACGCCATAATGGGACAGCGATGAGAAGTCTTAACTTAAGTCTATGACCCTGCATCATATTCCGTCAACCATCCTTTGACAAGTGTTAACAGTTTACAGTATATTGCAATGGGCATAACTTTGACTTTTCTAGTGAAAAGCCCTTTTTGATTTCCATTCACTATGACGGTGTCAGTCACCCACATGGAAAAGTCCCCACACTTGGATCGAGTTGACGTAAATAAATGAACAAAGCAAAGTGATTATCTACTTAATGTGTTTTGTAACCATTGTATGGATTTTATATGTGCATTAGTCCCTGGCGCTGGCAGTGGCTGAAACAGGGCAGAAAGGGACCCGCATGTGTTGTATTTCACGAGCTGAGTGTAGTTAATGTATTGTTGCTAGCTAGCACAATGGTGTTTGGGTCCTGTGAAAGTGAAATGGATTGGATCAGCTTAGGACAGACATACTGTGTCAATTATGTGTAAAAAAACAAACAGTCACTAGCACAATTGTTTAATTGAATTAGTTGAATTTAGTCATTTGCCCTTTTATTTGTTATTTGATATGCTTATTTGTGTATTTGGTCTATAAGCAGTAATGAATATGTGTTGTAGTGAGGGAAATATATGATGGTTTCTATTACTTTTGGAAAACTTGAATAACTGTATTGTTGGATACAACATCGATCAACAATTACCGTTGTTCTGGGGATGTCCAACTGAGTGTCTGCTTCACATTACAATAGGACTGGATCAAAATGCCATGTTTTTGTTGCATGAATAATGACAGCAAGTGATGATTTATTGCCGATAATACCCTGTCTTGCCAGTTATAATACAAATATATATCAACCATAAAGTATGCTGCCCCTATCCCACTGCTGCTTCTCAGGCTATTCCATCTCTCAATAACTGCTAACTCATGCTTCTTTTTCACTCTACCTCTCTCTCTCTCTCTCTCTCTCTCTTCTTTTCTCTTTCTCTCATCCTGGGCTTCTTTCATTTCTCTCTGCCTCTCCTCCTCTCATCTTCAGAGACTAAGGTCAAGATAGATAATATCTATAGAAAACCCCCTATCTACAAGCAGCATGGTACAGTCATCTCTTCTCCTTTACTTCCTGGTGTAACTTCCTGGTCTGGTCTCTGCACGATGTGTTGCGTGTCGCCTGTCCCATACGCTCCGGGTAGAAGTTGCCCGTAGCCACAGTTATAGGATCAGCTTTCCTATCCGCGATCCTAACTCTTACCATTAGGCGGGAAAGCATTGAACCGACCTAGGATCAGTGGCTACAGGGCAACTTCCTCCTACTCACGTCCTTCTCTCCGTGGTCCATTGTTTTCAAGCGACTTTGACCCATCTCCCGTCTTTTTCTATTGGAAAGGCGTCGACAACTCAGGCAACAGAGTACGACAGAGTCCACATTTACCTTTGAGTGSCTTGTTACTGCAACTGCAGAGGGTGGAGATTCTACAATCAAACTGGTCTTATCTCAGATGTGTCACCCAGGCATCTGAAATAGTGACTTTCCACAGCACACCCAAGGTTATGAACCTTTTTGTTCCCAGTGTTCTTTGTAGCCACATACAGTTTTGAGAATGACACAAATATTACTTTCCACAAAGTTTGCTGCTTCAGTGTCTTTAGATATTTTTGTCAGATGTTACTATGGAATACTGAAGTATAATTACAAGCATTTCATAAGTGTCAAAGGCTTTTATTGAAAATGACATGAAGTTGATGCAAAGAGTCAATATTTGACCCTTCATTTTCATTCTGACTGATGGCAGCCCATTCTTGCATAATCAATGCTGGGAGTTTGTCAGAATTTGTGGYTTTTTGTTTTTCCATCCGCCTCTTGAGGATTGACCACAAGTTCTCAATAGGATTAAGGTCTGGGGAGTTTCCTAGCCATGGACACAAAATATCCATGTTTTGTTCCCCGAGCCACTTAGTTATCACTTTTGCCTTATGGCACCATCATGCTGGAAAAGGCATTGTTCGTCACCGAACTGTTCCTGGATGGTTGGGAGAAGTTGCTCTCGGGGGATGTGTTGGTACCATTCTTTATTCATGGCTGTGTTCTTAGGCACAATTGTGAGTGAGCCCACTCCCTTGGCTGAGAAGCAACCCCACACATGAATGGTCTCAGGATGTTTTACTGATGGTATGACACAGGACTGATGGTAGCGCTCACCTTGTCTTCTTCGGACAAGCTTTTTTCCGGATGCCCCAAACAATCGGAAAGGGGATTCATCAGAGAAAATGACTTTACCCAAGTCCTCAGCAGTCCAATCCCTGTACCTTTTTCAGKATATCAGTCTGTCCCTGATGTTTTTCCTGGAGAGAAGTGGCTTCTTTGCTGCCCTTCTTGACACCAGGCTATCCTCCAAAAGTCTTCGCCTCACTGTGCATGCAGATGCACTCACACCTGCCTGCTGCCTTTCCTGAGCAAGCTCTGTACTGGTGGTGCCCCGATCCCCCAGCTGAATAAACTTTAGGAGACGGTCCTGGCGCTTGCTGGACTTTCTTGGGCGCCCTGAAGCCTTCTTCACAACAATTGAACTGCTCTCCTTGAAGTTCTTGATGATCCGATAAATGGTTGATTTAGGTGCAATCTTACCGGCAGCAATATCCTTGCCTGTGAAGCCCTTTTTGTGCAAAGCAATGATGACAGCACGTGTTTCCTTGCAGGTAACCATGGTTGACAGAGGAAGAACAGTGATTCCAAGCACCACTCTCCTTTTGAAGCTTCCAGTCTGTGATTTGAACTCAATCAGCATGACAGAGTGATCTCCAGCCTTGTCCTCGTCAACACTCACGCCTMTGTTAACGAGAGAATCACTGACATGATGTCAGCTGGTCCTTTTGTGGCAGTTCATTTGCATGGCAAAGAGGGACTTTGCACTTAATTGCAATTCATCTGATCACTCTTCATAACATTCTGGAGTTTATGCGAATTGCCATCATACAAACTGAGGCAGCAGGCTTTGTGAAAATTCATATTTGTGTCATTCTCAAAACTTTTTGGCCACGACTGTACTGTAGAATTCTGTTGTGGAGAATGTGTCCGTACAGTACACTGCAAAATCATTGTTGCCTGAGTCAAAAGCCCGACATGGGAAACACAAGTGGCCTTATTACACCTTTTAGTGATCACTTTTTATTTCTCACACCTCCGTGATTGTGTCAGTTTCTGCTCATCCCTCCATGCCTGCCCATATTCATCTCAGTAGCTCATTGGTTCTAGTAGTACATGTGACCTGATCACGTTGTTGTGTGTCCATTGTGATTGGTCGAGGATATGAATCACTCGGTGTTGTGGTGCTGATGGTGTCTTGGTCACTTTTTGTTCCACTTAACCCTTTGTGTCTTTGTCACGTTTTATATGTTGTGTTTTTCCGGGTCTTTCTCCTTTTTCTGTATGCGTGTGAATGTATTTCAAATAGAGGACCAAAATGCCTTCGAGTAAATGAATGCATGTGCTGTATAACGTCTTATCTTCTGTGTCATACGATGGACGATTATTCTATAGGCCGATACAATCTACAACTTAAACTTAACAACTTAAACCTTATTTTTCACAATTTATGAGTTAACTGTCTTCAGTTTATATTGTATATATTCTAACAGACATGCGCTTATGGTCAATAGAACGCATTTCCGTGGTGACCTTTGTCTGCACCAGAAAATACACCATTTCACTAACTCTTCTGAGTAAATCGGCCTACTTTCTAAATTATAAACTGACCATTGAGCGTACTATATAGCAATATTTAAATACAAACTTTACACTTTGATAGTTAGTTATACAACGGTACCGTAACTAGGGTAGTTGCTGTTGACTGTGTCACTGTTGTTTTAAAGCAGTGGGGCTGTCTCGTGATGATGATGTCACAGTGTCTAGTTGATTTATTATAGGATGCATAGGATACTGTACTGTAGCTGGTAAATAGATGTACAGTGGCAAGAAAAAGTATGTGAACCCTTTGGAAATACCTGGATTTCTGCATGAATTGGTCATAAAATTTGATCGGCTCTTCATCTAGGTCACAACAATAGACAAACACAGTCTGCTTAAACTAATAACACACAAACAATTATACGTTTTCATGTCTTTATTGAACACACAGTGTAAACAATCATAGTGCAGGGTGGAAAAAGATTTACTTCTGTGTTTTGGGTCGTTGTCCTGTTGCATCACCCAACTTCCTTTGAGCTTCAATTGGCGGACAGATAGCCTAACATCCTCCTGAAAAATGTCTTGATAAACTTGGAAATACATTTTTCTGTCAATGATAGCAAGCTGTCCAGGCCCTGAGGCAGCAAAGCAGCCCCAAACCATGATGCCACCATACTTTACAGTTGGGATGAGGTTTTGATGTTGGTGTGCTGTGCCTTTTTTTCTCCACACATAGTGTTGTGTGTTCCTTCCAAACAACTCAACTGTAGTTWKATCTGTCCACAGAATATTTTGCCAGTAGCGCTGTYGAACATCCAGGTGCGCTTTTACAAACTTCAGACGTGCAYCAATGTTTTTTTGGACAGCAGTGGCTTCTTCCGTGGTGTCRTCCKATGAACACCATTCTTGTTTAGTGTTTTACGTATCGTAGACTCGTCAACAGAGATGTTAGCATGTTCCAGAGATTTCTGTAAGTCTTTAGCTGACACTCTAGGATGCTTCTTAACCTCATTGAGCGTTCTGCGCTGTGCTCTTGCAGTCATCTTTGCAAGACGGCCACTCCTAGGGAGAGTAGCAACAGTGCTGAACTTTCTCCATTTATAGACAATTCTCTTGCCGTGGACTTTTGGAACCCTTTCCAGCTTTATGCAAGTCAACAATTCTTCATCTTCGGTCTTCTGAGATCTCTTTTGTTCGAGGCATGGTTCGCAACAGGCAATGCTTGTGATTAGCAAACTCAAATTTTGTGAGTGTTTTTTTGAAGGGCAGGGCAGCTCTAACCAACATCTCCAATCTCGTCTCATTGATTGGACTCCGGGTTAGCTGACTCCTGACTCCAATTAGGTTTTGGAGAAGTCATTATCCTAGGGTTTCACATACTTTTTCCAACCTACACTGTGAATGTTTAAATTATGTATTCAATATAAGCAAGAACAATACAATGATTTGTGTGTTATTAGTTTAAGCACACTGTGTTTGTCTATTGTTGTGACTTAGATGAAGATCAGATCAAATTTGATGACCAATTTATGCAGAAATCCAGGTAATTCCAACGGGTTCACATACTTTTTCTTGCCACTGTAGATGTGTGGTACAGTAACTGTGATGTTACGTGTTTTGTTATATACTGTAACATCAGGAGTGTGCTTCGTTACGTACTGTATGACTGTTTTACAGCCTCTAGAACGTCCTGGCAAGAAGGGGACGACGTCAAGGTGAGGAGGCGTCTGTCTGTCTGTATATCCATCCCCTTGCCCAAGCACCTACACATCAAGCACCTACACATCAATGTTCTTTTAAAAGAAATGGTGTTGTTGTACACTACAAAGCTGTCTATTTCTCTGTGTAGACAAGGACCAGTTGGATGATCTTGAAGAGTGAGATAGACGGCCAGCCTCTCCCAGAGGACCTGCTGGACCCCAGGAAGTCCACCTGCAGCCTGCCCACTGACGCCTCCCTGCCCAGTGAGTAGCCAATCAGTGGTCAACCCTTACTTGACTGGCATGGCCTCCACCAATGASTAGCCAATCACTGTTCAACGCTGACTTGACTGACATGGGCTCAACCAATGAAGGTCGAGGCCTCACTGAATTGACATCAGATTGAAAAAAATAGCCCGAAGAGTCCTTATGACGACTTAGGTATTGTTTCGTTCCTTACAGGCTTCCCCTACAGCAAGTCTGCTTCCCTGCCAGGATATGGAAGAAATGGCATATACAAGGTGAGTTCTCATACACACACACCATAATGAACAGAGGATGCAATGAGAAAGCACCAGAGACTATACAGAATCATCCAGCGACAACCTCTTACTTGGTTGTGTAGTATGAAGTTACATGTTATACAAATACACACGTGGTCCATTG
>NC_036876.1:14662013-14751897 GCF_002910315.2 Salvelinus sp. IW2-2015
TGCTGTGTGTGTGTACATCATCATGCTGACTTAACCACAGCGCTCCAGAGTTGTCTGCCTCAGTGTGCTCTTGCTATTCCTCAGCCAAAAGGACAGGGCTCAGTGCTCGCTTATCTCCCATCACACCTGCCTATGATGAGTGCTCGTAACCACTGGCTCGTAAATTAACTTTGTTTAAAAGTGCGATGTGGTGTGTACGTGCGCGGTCCGCTGCGCTGTGTCAGCGGGACGGAAGTTGGGTACAGGTCTTTTTTAAAGCCTTTGACGTGCTGGGCTGGAACGCAATATCTAAGTTATTACAAATAATCACCTTCATTTGCACAATTCTGATTGATTTTCTTTGTGCTGTATTTACTTGCCTGCTCTATTATTGGATGTCGTTATTGGCCTCTGAAATACTAACACAGTCTATTATCTGACATATTATCTCTCTCTCCCTCTTTCCTCCCTTCCCTCCCTTCTTGCGCTCCTCTAGAGTACAAGGTTAAGGTTCCGTCAATTGTTTGCCAGCGTTTCACATCATATTAGTTTTGATGTATTTGGCATCATATACATGTAGTTAGATGGCTTTGGCTTCATCTTGGTAGATTACATTAGCACTCTACCCAGGATGCACTGTAGTGTTTAAATAAGCTGACGTGTGTGTTCTGTGTGGTTCTGTGTGTGTGCTGTTCCAGGTTTACCCCTATGAGGTGTTGGCTGTGACTCACAGTGGTAGGGTGAAGCTACCCAGAGATGTGGACCGTACCAGACTGGAGGTGAGAGTCCATCATTATCGTTTCTCTTCTTTCTTTCTTTCTTTTCTTTCTTTCTTTCTTTCTTTCGTTTCTCTTTCTTTCTTTCTTTTCTTTCTTTCTTTCTCTTGTCTTTCGTTCTTTCTTTCTTTCTTTCTCTTTCTTCTTCTTTCTTTCTTTCTTTCTTTTCTTTTCATTTCTGTTCTTCTTTCTTTTTCTTTCATTCTTCTCTTCTTTCTCTTCTTGCTTCTTTTCTCCTTTAACTTTCTCTCTGCTTCTCTGTCTTACTCTTCCCTCTCTCCCTCTCTGTCCTGTGAGGCTCCAGTCTCCAGTCGAGTCAATTCTTTGGTGATCTTGCGGTATGGAAACGCTCCCAGCATCCTACAGGGAGACTCTTATAATCTCTTATAATCCGCCTGTCCCCTCTCAACCAGTCCATGACCTCTCTACGAACTCCCTACGAACCTTTAACGAAGGCTCCCGCTCTCGGGGAATCTCTCTCCCTGAGGAGTGGGAACGTCAGTATTCCCGAGGTGTGACTGACGCAGGAGGGTGCCCTCTGCGGTCGGGAATGCCGACCTCCGGGCTGGGTTTGGAGTCGGTGAGGTTGGGATGGTGTGTCGGAAGTCGGGAAGCTTGGATTCCAGACTCTGTTTTTCCCACCATTACTCTAGCCTTGACCCTATGTGGCTGGGTTGTGGCTGGCCTGCTCTGCATTTGACTGTTTGTTCAATTAAGGGCCACATGACTATGGTCGGTTGGTGAGCCAAGGGTTGGAGACACGCTCTCCTAAGTCCTAAAGTGCGACTTTTTTAGAGGTACTCTAAATTATGTACACCGATCAAAAATATAAACGCAACTTTTAAAGTGCTGGTCCCATGTTTCTTGAGCTGAAATAAAAGATCCCAGATGCACAAAAAGCTTATTTCTCTATATTTTTTGGTAGAAATATGTTTACATCGCTGTTAGTGAGTATTTCTCCAACTATTCCATCCACCTGGCATGTGTGGCATATCAACAAGCTGATTAAACAGCACGGTCATTACACAGGTGCACCTTGTGCTGGGGACAATAAAAGGCCACTGTAAAATGTGCAGTTTTGCCACACAACACAATGCCACAGATGCTTCAAGTTTTGAGGGAGCGTGCAATTGGCATGCTGACTGCAGGAATGTCCACCAGAGCTGTTGCCAGAGAATGAAATGTTAATATATGGCTCCAACATCGTTTTAGAGAATTTAGCAGTACATCCGACCGGCCTCACAACCGCAGACCACGTGTAACCACGCCAGCCCAGGACCTCCACATCCGGCTTCTTCACCTGCGGGATCGTCAGAGGGGGGAGGAAGAGTATTTCTGTCTGTAATAAAGCCGTTTTGTGGGGAAAAAAACTCATTCTGATTGGCTGGACCTGGTTCCCCAGTGGGTCGGCCTGGCTCCCAAGTGGGTGAGCCTATGCCCTCCCAGGCCTACCCATGGCTGCACCCCTGGCCAGTCATGTGAAATCCATAGATTAGGGCTCATTTATTTATTTGAATGGACTGGTTTCCTTCTATGAACTGTAACTCAGCAAAATCTTTGAAATTGTTGCATGTTGCGTTTATATTTTCGTTCAGCATACTTTACATATGACAAGTCTAATACAATTTCAGACAGAACAACAATTAATCACCTCCAAATACCCATAAGCATGATATTTGTTCATTTCGTACACTACGAACAAGTTATTTCATAATACACGTTTAGCCATAGTTCTCGTCCAGAGTTGAAGTAATAATGCCATCCACTATGTGGACGCCACAGGAGGTTGGTGGCACTTTAATTGGGGAGGACGGGCTCGTGGTAATGCCTGGAGCGGAATTGGTGGAATGGTATCAAACGCATCAAACACATGGTTTCCAGGTGTTATATGCCATTATATCCTCTTCGTTCCGGACGTTATTATGAGCCGTCCTCCTCTCAGCAGCCTCCTGTGATGGATACAGTACTGTTGGTCAGGGTCATTGCTCCTGGGGTTACTGGCCGTCCTTTCACTAGCCCAGCATTCCTCAGGCCCTCTCTCCCTCTCTCTCTCTCTCTCTCTCTCTCTCGCTCTCTCGCTCTCTCGCTCTCTCTCTCGCTCTCTCTCCATCTAATCATACCGTAGTTAACAGTTCCAGGCCCATGTCTCAGTGCTCTTAAGTATACTCAGGCAGAGTTATTGCCATAAACCTTTGAATTGTGTTTTTCCTACCATTTTCCATATTCATTTGCAATGTGGTTCAGTGGGAGAAGTCAGACCCTTTTTGTTCTAACCCTGTCTCTGTGTGTGACGTACACAAGGCTCCAGATCTGTCTGCCTCAGCATATGTGTGTGTGATTATCCCCCCCGCCCTTACAAATGCACACTGGACCCACTCCCACCACATTGTCCCAATGCTGTGAGGGTTGGGTTGTGGTAACGTTATCATGGTATTGTCTGAGTGTATGTGCGCTGTTGGCTGGGGCAGACGGGTTACTCCTCTAGCCTCACACTGAGTTATGGACTGCTGATTTATCATGCTGTTTATCTCCCCCTACGCATTCGCCCTGTGTGTGTGTGTGTGTGTGTGTGTGTGTGTGTGTGTGTGTGTGTGTGTGTGTTGGTCTCATTTCAGTGGGTTTAGAATATCTCTACTTGTCTGTGAGTGTGTATGCACTTACTGTATGTGCCACTGTCCACAAATCACATACGTCCTCTTATATGTGTCAGGCTATGGGTGTGTGTTTGCGTGTGTGTGTGCGTGCGTGTGAGTGCATGTGTGTGAGACGGAGTGACTGTTTTCAGATGATAAGTCATCATCTCTCGGGGGGAAGCAACATTATCCAGGCAGTAAAGTTTTTATCTCAAACTGGTGATTTCATTTTTCACTCACACAAACCCCATCTGTGTGTGCAATACCACGTAGAGCCAGGCCCACAAAACACACACACGCACACGCACACACACACACACGCACATGCACACAAACACACACACACACACAAAGATTTATGCAAATCTGCTGTGGAATACAATTAAACCCACCATGAGATCATACTGTGTTTTGCAGTATGTGTGTGTGTGCGCGTGCGTGCGTGTGTCGATGTTTACCAGCGGTACAGACACCCCAGGGGTTTCCCCGTACACAGACAGACAGACAAAGACAGATGCTTCTATTATGTGGATGGATGGTTGTGATTACCAAGAGTTATTAAGTCATTCGTTCTGTGCTCAGAACCACCGGTGAGACTAACAATGCATGTGGAGATTATTGCTAGACATAAAGGGTCTAATGCAACACCACAACAATGAGTTCCAAATACAGATGCCCTGAGTTGCTTTTGATGACMTAATTGAATGGAGACACCGAGGCTGCACTGATCCTACATCAGTTGTTATCTTAACCACAGTATTAGCTACAGTATTTCCCCAAGGCCCTGTCGGTAGTCTAGGTATGGTTTTCGATTTATAGTAAGCGCTTTCGATTTATAGTAAGCGTTATAGTAAGTCTAAGGCCCTGCATCGCAGTGCTAGCTGTGCCACTAGAGATTCTGGGTTCGAGTCCAGGCTCTGTCGCAGCCGAGGCCGCGACCAGGAGACCCAGCGTCGTCCGGGTCAGGGGAGGGTTTGGCCGAAAGGGATACTCTTGTCCCATCGCGCACTAGCGACTCCTGTGGCGGGCCGGGCGCAGTGCACGCTGACACGGTCGACAGGTGTACAGTGTTTCCTACGACACATTGGTGCGGCTGGCTTCTGGGTTAAGAGGGCATTGTGTCAAGAAGCAGTGCGGCTTGGCTGGGTTGTGTTTCGGAGGATGCACGGCTCTCGACCTTCGCTTCCCCTGAGTCTGTACGGAAGTTGCAGCGATGAGACAAGACTGTAACTACCAATTGGATACCATGAAATTTGGGAGAAAACGGGGTAAAAAAAAAAAGAAAAGCTATTTGTTTTTGAGATTTTTGTTTTAAGCCTATCCCACAATTTAACCCTTACCTTAAACCTTAAGTTAATGCCTAACCTTAAGATTTCGGAGTTAATACCTAAACTTAACCCTAAACTTAATCTTCAACACTTAGAAATTTGACATTTGTAACAAATTCAAAATTTGACGTTTGAGAAACATGGATGAACGTCTAATTCTGACGTGAGACTGTGAGAGCTGGTTGCTCATAGAGCTAGGTCCACAAACACATGTACACACACACACACACACACACACACACACACACAGATTTATGCAAATCTGCTGTGGAATACCATTAAACCCACCATGAGATCACACTGTGTTTTGCAGTATGTGCGTGCGTGTATGTGTGTCTATATTTATCAGCGGGACAGACACACAGACACCCCAGTGGTTTCCCCATACACAGACAGACAGACAAAGTCAGATGCCTGTATTATGTGGATGGAGGGTTGTGATTACTAAGAGTAATAATGGAAAATAGAAATCCAATATGGATGCTGTTAAGAAATAGATGGGAGAGGTTGAATGGAGCTGAAGGTTGGGAATAATAACAACTAATAACAACAAGATAACTAATGTAAAACACACTGTGTCCGTACAGTTCAACAGTTTGGGGTCACTTAGAAATGTCATTGTTTTTGAAAGAAAAGCACATTTTTTATCCAACAAAATAACATCAAATTGATCAGAAATACAGTCTAGGCATTGTTAATGTTGGAAATGACTATTGTAGCTGGAAATGGCAGATTTCTCATGGAATATCTACATAGGTGTACAGAGGCCCATTATCAGGCGTACAGAGGCCCATTATCCAATGGCACGTTGTGTTAGCTAATCAAAGTTGATCATTTTAAAAGGCTAATTGATCATTAGAAAACCCTTTTGCAATTATGTTAGCACAGCTGAAAACTGTTGTTCTGATTAAATAAACAATAAAACTGTCCTTTAGTCTGAAGATCTCGTACAACGCTGTGTACTACTCCCTTCACAGAACAGCGCAAACTGGCTCTAACCAGAATGGAAATAGGAGTGGGAGGCCCCGGTGCACAACTGAGCAAGAGGACAAGTACATTAGAGTGTCTAGTTTGAGAAACAGACGCCTCACAAGTCCTCAACTGGCAGCTTCATTATTAAATAGTACCCGCAAAACACCAGTCTCAACGTCAACAGTGAAGAGGCGATTCCGGGATGCTGGCCTTCTAGTAAGGTGTGTGTACCATGTTGCATTCATCGGATGTGATGCCAGCGGTGTCTTGCCCAGATTCCTCCCTTCTCCGCTGGAGATGCCTGGTCGTTATGGAAACTAGTTGATTGACGGTCACACGATGTCAGCCCGATTCTATACTGAACAAAAATATAAACATAATATGCAACAATTTCAAAGATTTACAGTTCATAGAAGGAAATCAGTCAATTTAAATAAATTCATTAGGCCCTAATCTATGGATTTCACATGACTGGGCAGATGATCAGCCATGAGTGGGCCTTTGAGGGCATAGGCCCACCCACTGGGGAGCCAGGCCCAGCCAATCAGAATGAGTTTTTCCCCCACATACAGACAGAAATACTCCTCAGCACCCCAGATCCCCCTTCTCAGACGATCCCGCAGATGAAAAGCTGAATGTGGAGGTCCTGGGCTGACGTGGTTTCACGTCTGCAGTAGTGAGGCCAGTTGCATATACTGCCAAATTCTCTAAAAACGACTTTGGAGGCGGCTTATGGTAGAGAAATAAACATTCAATTATCTGGCAACAGCACTGTTGGACATTCCTGCAGTCAGCGTGCCAATTGCACGCTCCCTCAAAACTGTGGAGACATCTGTGGCATTGTGTTGTGGGACACAACTGCACATTTTCAGAGTGGCCTTTTATTGCCCCCAGCACAAGGTGCGCCTGTGTAATGATCATGCTGTTTAATCAGCTTCTTGATATGCCACACCTGCCAGGTGGATGGATTACCTTGTCAAAGGAGAAATGCTCTCTAACAGCGATGTAAACAAAATTGTGCGCCACATTTGAGAGAAAAAATGATTTTTGTGGGCATGGAARATTTCTTGGATCTTTTATTTCAGCTCGTGGAGATTTTTTTATTTATTCCATCGTATACTTTTGACATTTTGGGAGGTTATAGTATTTGTAATGGGAGCCAAACAGGGGATAGACAGGGTTGTTGTTTGGAAAAGGTTCTGAGGCATGCGATTTGATTTGGTGTGTTAAATCTTTCGATAAAGAACCAGTGGCCAATGACATTCTCATGCTGAACACATGGATGCCTGGTAGAATGAGGTTCTATGGTGAAGAAAGTTGCGCAAGATGTGTAAGTGTCTATTTGGACCAGAGGATAACGTAAGTATGATAAGCTTATGTTAAGCATTATACAGCACTTATCTCCAATACATTTAAATACAAAAGCAGGTTGTAAGCACAGCTTAAGAGGATGAAGCTCCTAGTAGGCCCAGCCAGCCCTTTCGGCCTCAATCTTAGGGGTTAGTGTTTGCCATCTCTCCATCTGTGGTCACCCCAGACATAGTGTGTCCAAGTCAGGCGCCCAGCTCTGCTCCCCTGGGTTGTTTACATTTAACTAGGCAAGTCAGTTAAGAACAAATTATTATTTTCAATGACAGCCTAGGAACAGTGGGTAGAAACAGTGGGTTAACTGCCTTGTTCAGGGGCAGAACGACAGATTTTTACCTGGTCAGCTCAGGGATTCAATCTTGCAACCTTTCGGTTACTAGTCCAACACTCTAACCACTAGGCTACCTGCCGCCCCTAAGGAGTGGGTTAGGAGTGGGATGTGGTGGTGGGGGAGCCATGTTACACAGGCGCATCTCTCTCTCTCTCTCTCTCTCTCGCTCTCTCTCTCTCTCTCTCTCTCAATTCAATTCAATTCAATGGGATTTATTAGCATGGGAAACATATGTTTACATCTCTCTGTGTGTGTGTGTGAGAGAGGGGTGTTGTTACAGGGGCTGAGTGAGTCGACTGCACTCAAGTGCACTTCACAGGACATGGAATCCTGCACTTAAACAGATGGCTAAATGCACTGTCAGTGGTTGATACTGAAGCTGCTGACATATTTATGTCAGTTTTGATTGTGTGCCCTGATAAAAGTGAACTCTGTATTTGATAGTATTTCTCTCTCTCTCACCACTCTTTCTCTTGCCTCTCTTTCTTTCTTACTCTCTCTCTCTCTCTCTCTCTCTCTGTCTCTGTCTCTGTCTCTGTCTCTGTCTCTGTCTCTGTCTCTGTCTCTGTCTCTGTCTCTGTCTCTGTCTGCGTGTGTGTCATATTCCCACTATTTTGCTTCCACAGATTGTCGGGCTTGCCATTCAAATGACTATAAACATATTGTCTTGTATTTTTCTCTCTTCCAGAGACACCTCTCCCCAGGGGACTTCCAGCATGTGTTCGGAATGACCCTGGATCAGTTTGACCGCATGGCCCTGTGGAAGAAGAACGACATGAAAAAGAAGGCACGCCTTTTCTAAAGCCGAAGTGACTGTAACAGGGAGAAAAATAACATCTCGAGTCTACAACGTCTGTCCAGTCTGGAAGAAAGGAAATCAGAAAAAAAAAACATCAGAAATCATCTATATATGCACCGCCATACTACGTTACACCTGCGAAACATAATCTCTGCCAGAATAAGGAAGGGGGAGACATTTTCACGATGTCGCCCGTGACCGACATCCAACGTTGAGGCAATGTTCGTCACATATAGCTTTTGTATGCGTTGTGGTCTGAATGTTATTTTTATAACCTTTTTGGGGAGGTGGGGGGAGATGCATTTGCATGGCCCGTGTCACCGRTCCTCCTCTTCCCCTCTCCCCGCCTCTATGTGAGTTCTGCATCCCCCTCCTCCGCAAAAAGAGAAATAGCAGCTTTTCTAAAATCCTTGTGCAGGCTTTTTTCTCTTTGTCTCTGTTTCTTACTGGTTCAATGTGTGCCTCTTTTACTGTCTTTATCTCGACTTGGAACAATATCTCTCGCTGTTTTTTTTTTATCTGTTTCATTTTCCCCCTCTTTTATCGTTCCTGCTATCTGTTTTTCTTACCTTCTCTAAGGTCTCTCTCTCTCACTTGATCTTTCCTTATCTACCGTGTCTCATTTAAGGTCTCTCTCTCTCTCACCCCCCCCTCTCTCTCTTTCTCTCTCTTTCTCTCTCTTTCTCTTACCACCTCTCCTCTTACTCCTCTTCTCTCCGTCTTTTTCCATCTCCTTTTCTCTTTCATTCTTTCTTTCTTTCTTTCTTTCTTTCTCTATCCTCCCTTTCCCCGCTGTAGCCTGTGCTAGCCTCTAACTCACCACGACTCACAGTCTCATATCTGAACAACAGATGTATCATTTTACAGCAGTGGAGGTTAAGATAGGAAAAGTTTATCTTCTCCTTTTTTAAGTGGGCAGTTTGTTTGATAGCCATGCCAGGATTTGTTGACAGAGGGCTGTATCTTACACACGCCACTCGTAAATCAGTGAAGATGGGAGTGTTGGGGTTGGATCGGAGCCAACAGCATGAATCATGGGTAAAAACCGTACCATAGGCACCACTGATACCCATAGCAGATGTATAGAGCATCAGGTTCTTTCAAGTCATGTTGTCAAACACTGCCTTGCCAGACACTTTTACGTGAATCCCTTCCCATCAAAAACCCTACATTATTTTTATAAGCTATTTTTTGACTCCTGGATGGCTGTCATCCATTTTGTGGAAGTTTTCAGATGTGAGAATCATGGTGTTATGACACCTTTATCATCTGCTCCCCCCTCATTGTCCTCACACTATCTAACACAGGCCTGCAGCAGCACTTGAGCATAACAAGTTAAGTCTTGCTTAAATGAATTAATAATGACATATTGTGCTATCTATCTGTACCTTCTGTGATGGAGAATTAACCCTTTTCTATGTTTGTTGTTTGTAAATCCTTTTGGCATCCACTGCCATATATGTAGTGGAAAAACGTATATTGGCTTTGCTAAGTCTCCAGAAACTCAAACAATAATTCAACCATAAGTGGCATACAATATACATGTGACATACAGCGTACATAGATTTGTCTCAGAGTTTGTTATGCAAGCCATGGTATATATTGCCTCTAGGGCATGCATGCATATGAGAGATTGTTGAGGTCATCTACAATGGAAATGTATGAAAATGTTTGTAAAAACATTCTCTCTGTGTGCTTGGTTTCTCTATTTTGATCATTTTGGGTCCCTCATTTTGGTTAATTATTTTACGCACATTTTGTAACACAACTTTTGTCCAATGAAAAGCCCAATTCAGATGCCTCTGTTTGGTATGTATTTATAGACATTTTAAAGGGAGGATGAGGATGGTATCTTTAAATAGAATGGTTATAGGGAAGGTGTATTGGAAAATATATACTCAATATAAATGAAAAACACAGTCAATCTGAATAAATATTAAATCAGAGTTTTGCTCCGTCTGTAAGTAGAACGTTAACTGTTGTCATCAAAGCTCATGTCTCCTGATCTCTAACGTCAATCTGAAATGAAAGCGCTTTATCGAAATCAAATCAAATGTATTTATAACACCCATTTTGCGTCCGCAGATGTCACAAAGTGGTGATACAGAAACAATGGAGTCGGCAACGTATTAAAGTGCTCGAGTGTGCCTCGTCGAATGTGAACGCCGATCGTGTCGCAAAATGACATTGTCAAATCTAATGTCTGCTTATACCGAATGATCATTTATGCAGTTTGGAAGAATGATGTGTGTACGGACGTGTGTAAGTTTTGACCTTTTTGGTTCGTGGATCACTGTTACGACGTCATTGTAACGTTGAAAGAAGGTTGGTGTAACGTTATCAATGGTGAGGAGGGCTTTCRCAGAACAGAGATCACAATGGAGGGCTAGTTGGGAAAGAGTGTGTTTGTGTTTGAACAGCTGTGGAAACAGTAGTGTAAGCGGAGAGGCAGAAACTAAGGAACACACATCCAGGTCTGAGCTCTGAACTTGCCCTTAGGCACACACAGATCTGGGATCAGATTCCATTCTCCTAATCCTAYCCTTAACTATTAGGGAGGAAATGCTAAATGTATCTTAGTTCAGTCAGTGTCTACACTTAGAAAAAAGGCTTCCAAAAGGGTTCTTCGGCTGTCCCCGTAGGAGAACCTTTTTTGGTTCCAGGTAGAACTCATTTGTCGTTTGGATTCCATGTACTCAACTGAAACCAACAAGGGTTCTTCAAAGGGTTTCTCCTARGGGGACAGCCAAAGAACCCTTTTAGGTTCCTGATAGCAGTGTAGGGCCAAGTGCTTTCTGTTTTGCTCAAGGGTCAGGCCAGATCAGCAGAGCTCAGATAGCCCAGATACACACCAGGCCAGATTGCACAACCAGAGCCCCGTTCATCCTCTCTTTAGACAAACAGGCCTCCCACTCAGAGGAATCAGCTGCGTGTCTCTCTTACATCAAGGTCAACARAGTGTTGGATTCACAACTTTATTTACGCTTTCGATACAGGAAATCAGAAGGAGCTGACCAATAGACGCAATTGTTTTGCTTCCGATTTATTTTTGAGACGTAATAACATATCATATCGTCAATGTGTGCCTTCTGCTTTTGCTTGTTTGATTGTAATGGAAGCCAGATATTTATGAATATCCTATGTATGCAGGTATATGTCCATCGCGCCACCATAGTCACAGAGACGTGTGTTACCATGTTTGTTATCTAATGTCCGGTGAAAATAAGTCTGCCTCACTGCATTAACCCGAATGTTATGGAATGATTAGTCTTTATCGAATATGTTGTTCCTTTAACCGAATGGCTGGGCTTAACGCGACGCCGTCTCTGTAGCACACAATTAGAATTATGCTGGCATTGCCGTTATGCAATATGACGCTGTTAAAATGAATTTGGTTCTGTCATAATCTATTGTTTTGCACTGTGTAACCAACGGATACCATATGCTGTGATTTGATGTAGTTTTAAGGCTCTGTGGAGGATGACGAGAGGATGAGAATATGGGTTAATATTATTCTAATGCTGTAACTAAGCCTTTTGTTTAGCTTTTAGCTTTTGTTCTAATTTTGCTTCTCTGGTTTGCAAGAAATACCGAGGTCCATCTTTAAATAAATGTTTCATTCGGTACCGTTTCTTTTGATGTGTGCTGTGTTTTGATGGTAACTTACCTGGTCAGAACCTTGACTGTTTGGATAGTTGCTTGAGCAGTCAGTGAAAAAAACTATTTTGTGTTATTCTCAGACAAACTGAGATGTCTCAGTTGTACCTATCGAACGAGAGGAACTGACTTTGTGTACARGACGGTCTCTTCTGGTGTGAGGAACGTTTGTTCCAGACACAACATACATCCTTATTTGGTTAATATCAGGGCTCTCCAACCCTGTTCCCTTTTCTCCAACCCTGTTCCTAATCTAGCGTACKTGATTCTAATAATTAGCTAGTTGATATGCTGAATCTGGTTAGTTACGACTGGAGTTGCAGGGGAAAACTACAGTAGGGTAGCTCTCCAAGAATAGGGCTGGAGAGACCTGGTTTATATTCATTTAGTCCAGAGGTGTCAAACTCATTCCATCGAGGGCCTTTTGTCTTCTGGTTTTTGGTTGTTCCTTTCATTTAAGACCTAGACAACCAGGTGAGGGGAGTTCCTTACTAACCAGTGACCTTAATTCATCAWTCAAGTACAAGGGAGGAGGGAAAACCCGCAGACACTTGGCCCTCCGTGGAATGAGTTTGACGCGTGTGATTTAGTCGGCCTCTAAATTAAATTAGAACAGGACATCCGGTTTAAACCAAGTGAACAAATATGTAACTTTGTCTCATTTGTTGCTCTGGGACAAAGGAAAGAAGATTTCTGGGTGCAGTCTGGCTACTGAATGATTTTTCCACACTATGAATCTATTATGTTGAAACAGGTGCTGACGAAAGGAAGTGAATCATTCTGTGAATCATTGCTGTCATTTGATTCATCATGGTTTCGCATAGCCTGTAGAGTAAATCGGAGGGTACAGAGTTGAGCAAACTGCCATTCTGTGTCAGTCTATTTATTGATAAGCCTATATGTTGATAGATAGTTATTATATCAGCTGCCTCAAATCCACTAGACTGGCTATTTAAAAAGCAAAGACCCCCACCCCTTATTATCTGTGATTGGGACAGCCCTTGTAAACTACGGCTGCGATTGGCTACTACTCTGTCCATCTCGTCTGGGTTCTTGACAGCTGGAATAGGCTTCTGTCCCGTCACCCACGGAAAGTAGTGATGGGCATTTTGAGTTTTTTTCGGTGAGCCGGCTCATTTGGCTCCGTTCACGTAAAAGAGCCGGTTCATTTGGCTCCCAAACGGCTCTTCGTTCAAAATGCTTAAAAAACAACAGAACCATGAAATAAAAATGCCAATCTCCAATGTATAGCACAAAGGGTAGGCTACCATTATGTCAGATCGTGAAATGCGCGTTCAAATACAGTTTTACCTTGCCAAATTATTAAATGGTCAGCAAAAAAAATAATCCGCGTGGACCAGATTGACGCGCTCTCCTCTCCCCACTATGTATTGTTTCTGCAGTGAGGATTCACCCACTTTAGATCATTATTTTGTAACTTAACTGCAAAAAAAAAACATTGTTTTGAGCTCAAAAAGCAGTAGTAGCAGTATGCAAATCAGGCAGCCAAAATGAACGTCTCTTTCACCGATGCAATATTCACCAAAACGATCCGGTTCGTTCGCCGATGACCCATCACGTTCGCCGATGACCCATCACTAAGGGAAAGGAAGCAAGGAGCACTACACGAGGGACGAGAGACGCGTGAGAGTCCACCGCTAGCTTACTATACAGGATAAATAAGTACACGCCCTGGAAGTATCTAGGCTACATGGACAAAAACGGAAAAGGTAAGCATTTTTGTTTTACGCCTATAATTCTACTTTCATTCATTGGTATTCTGTCCGTGTTTGTTGATACACGTGTAGTCTAATAAACAACGCGCTTGTAACCATGTTTATACAGTAGCATAGCTTGCTATCACCTCGAAGGGTGTGTATCGTMTGTGTTTGGGGAAAATATATAAGGTGTTTTTGCTGTTGAATCTTCCAATGTATCATGTAAACAATATCAGTTCGTGGCGTTGTTTTTTCCCTTGTTTTGGCATAATACTTCCGTATAGGTTGTTTCTCTGCCCGTTTTTGTTTTCTCGTTAAAATGAAATGGTCTGTCTCAACTCCAATTGAGCATTTCAATATAAATGGTCAAAGTATTCTTGCTACAACAACTTGAATAAGGTTGCAAGGTTGCTTTGAGGGATGGAGAGGCACAACACAAAGGAACACGAGGTGTGGACCAACAGGGGGTCCTGCCGGACGAGGATGAGCAGGTTGCAGCGTGATTAATTGATAGACTAATGAACTCAGACGGTATGGTGCCCGTGACCATACCTCATTGGCTGGAACACTGTGTAGGTGTATCAAAGGACTACATTTGCTTCCTGTCATTGTATTCTTTCCTATAATTGTATTATTTCCTTTATGTGAACTGAGACAGAAATTGTACAGGTGGAAGCAAGTTATGGCCAAAAGCATCATTCCATGTAGCCTCCCAGTATGTGTAAAGTCTACTGTTTATGCCAAAAAGCTTTGGCTTTTATGGCACAGATGGTGAATTTACCCGGGAAACCACAGAGTGGCTGGTTCAAGCTCCAATCCAGCCGTACCCCCTCAATCACTAGAACCGTATTGCATTTTAACAAGCCTGTCGTTTCAGATGGGTAAAGATGAAGGGCATGGAACAAGGAAAGGAAATGCTTAAGACACTATTGAGATGCAGCATGGTAGGGATCAGCTGGTCTGGCACCCTGCAGCAGCCACTCGCGCTGCGAATTGAGACTGAATGGCTGGAGGGGGAGGGGGGATCAAGAACAAATCCAATGAATGAAATATAATGGGGACACGGGATGGGGAAAATCTGTTGGGTTTGGATTAATCAGATTACCAATTTGTAAGTCGCTCTGGATAAGAGCGTCTGCTAAATGACTTAAATGTTAAAATGTTAATTACATGTTTAGGAAGGGGCACCTTTTTGAAGGGATAAGCACTAACTGGAAATGACTCTTACCATGACCTGGGCCACTTATTAAATATTGGGTGAAATAGGCTTTAACACCGTTTGTAATTTAGTTGGTCATTCGGCCTATCTATAGTCTCCATCTCTACCTTAGCTGACCTGTATCACCCAGTCCGGTTGGTTTACAAGGAATTTGGTGGAAAAATAATCCCTGGAGTCTTTACTTCTACTGCCTTTGTTTTATTTTTACCCCTAATTGTGTGTGCCCGAGGCTCGGTATTTCCCCAGCTCTTTATGGAAGCCAAAGCCAATCCACCACAGTCAGTCCAGGCAGGCAGTCCTTGTAACAATGGACAATGGAAGGCAGACCTTCTTTATACATCCTGCAAGCTCTTTGGCCGCAGTATTGGACCAACTCTCTTTTTTTTGCATCCCAAATGGCATCCTATTCACTTTGTAGTGCTCCGGTCAAAAGTAGTGCACTACATAGGGAGTCATTTGGGACACACACTACCTTACACAACCTGGGAGAGGGTCGACAATGGCCGTGGAGCACGCACGTACCGTAGGTCCCCTGTGACAACTTTCTTGTCCCATGTCCCGATTGAAACACAAGAAGTAGCATCTATCGAGTAGCAGGGCCTCGGTGGGTAATTTCCCATAAAAATGTGTGTCAGGGCAGGTCAGAATACTGTTGAGGGGTGGTATGGTTTTGAGTTAAATCTGAGGTGAAACCTTGATCCCCTGTCCATAGCAGTGGGAATTAGGGGTGCTGAGGGTGCTGCAGAAAAAAAAGTAATATATAAAAAAAGGATCTCACAAAAGTAGCGCTCTGGGCCTTTACTAGTCCTGTATTATTTTATTTTATTTATCCGTTATTTTACCAGGTAAGTTGACTGAGAACACGTTCTCATTTGCAGCAACGACCTGGGGAATAGTTACAGGGGAGAGGAGGGGGATGAATGAGCCAATTGTAAACTGGGGATTATTAGGTGACCGTGATGGTTGAGGGCCAGATTGGGAATTTAGCCAGGACACTGGGGTTAACACCCCTACTCTTATGATAAGTGCCATTGGATCTTTAATGACCTCAGAGAGTCAGGACACCCGTTTAACGTCCCATCCGAAAGACGGCACCCTACACAGAGCAGTGTCCCCAATCACTGCCCTGGGGTATTGGGATCTTTGTTTAGACCAGAGGAAAGAGTGCCTCCTACTGGCCCTCCAACACCACTTCCAGCAGCATCTGGTCTCCCATCCAGGGACTGACCAGGACCAACCCTGCTTAGCTTCAGAAGCAAGCCAGCAGTGGTATGCAGGGTGGTATTAGCGGACCGATGTAGCGCGGGCAACACATTCTCATCCTACGTCCTACACTAATCGACTGAGATTTCTGGCAGTTGGTTCCATTAATCCGACCATGTCGGTGCTGTGGGCGTTGCTGGTGATGTCACTATTGGACATCTGGGCCCCTGGGTGTGTGGTAGCGAGTTAGCGTGGGGTGCGCAGTGCAACACAGCTGCGAGGGCTGCGATACGGTTCCACCTGCCGTTAATCCATGTCTTGAGTATTATCCCTGCCATCACCAACCCACCCGATCCCCACTGATTTAGTGATAACAGAAAGGGTAATGCTACCCTGCTACAGCATGGGTTCAATGTTGATTAAACGTTCGCAGTGGGGCTCCTTCTCAGTTCCTCGTCATGCAGGGAAGAGTAAGGTTAGCTCGGATTGGAACTGTGCCATTGCATCTCTCTCTTTCTGTCTTTCTCCGTCACTGCTTCTCTGTGTGTTCTCTCATTCTGTGAAATAGATCTGTTCGCGTCTCTTAATTACCTTCCAACTCTCTCTGAATCTACTTCTATTCTCCATGCCTATCTCTCAGTCTCCTCTTCTCGCTCTCAAACTTCTGTTTTTCTTACAGGCTGGTGCATGAATTCTGAAGCGTCACTATTCATGTACTGTGGGGTCTTGACCTAGTAAAGGGTATTTTAAAATCTCTCTCTCTAATGGTTATGAGTGTACCATACTTTGCCCGAGGACAGTGTTCCTAGACTCCCTCTGTCTGTGCTGTGTCTCTGGTGGGTACAGTGAGTCTGCTGTGCCTCGGGGTGGCGTCCTGTAGTGTGTGTCAGGGCCAGACGCATTACAGCAGGGCCAAGTGTGAAGGTGGAGTGCACTATGGGAGGATCCGTAGCTTTCTTTTTCTCGCTCGCTCTCATTCCTCAGAGAGTCTGTTGAGCTACGCTGTCTTTAGTCCAGGTGTTTGCCTTGAGGAAAACATCCTACCCCCAATGGTTTGTAAGAAGACAGAATGATGAAGGAAGCATATGTGTGTGTGCGTGCGTGCGTGTGATAGAGTTACCCAGCCTCATTTTCCTCCTGCATAGCATAGCAGTGACTAAAGCAATGTATCAATTTATCACATTGTCCTTTGTTATGTAAGGATTAGCCTACCCTTCTGCCTGTCTCCCTGATAATGCCTCTAAGTATACCTGGGCATAGTTCCACCTCCATTACTCTCCCCACATCTCGCTACAGTCATTGAAACTGACATCTAGATTTGATTTAATGTTATGAATCATAGCTCCAGTAATAATTCAGACTTAAGGATCACCTCCAGTGGCTGGAGCCGTCTAGCTGAAACCCTTGGCATGTCATGTGTCCAGGTGACGAAAAGTTCACGGGGGGAAAAAATCTGAGGTAAAATGTGATTTGCGAGAGTGCACCCCTGTCTGGCGCTCGGTGCCTGTCAGTGCTTGTGTTATGAGTACCATGGTGAGAATAGAATACGCATGATTGCTCTGCTTCAAGTAGGGATACGAGGGACGACGTTCGGTTCGTGTTCTGACAAGGCCGGCATCTGGAGCTGAAGTTAATGTGTTTTGATAGTTTGCGCTGCCTGACACAAGATCATCATACTAGCGTCCGGGTCATTTTGATGACTCGTTTTTTCCAAAGCCGACAACCGAGTCTCTTCATTCCCTTTGATTTGATAGCCCTTTCAGCAACAGTTGTCACAGTTTTTCTGTGAATCATCTTTGTGATATCAATATAAGATATCTGATATTTGTGTTGAGTTGGATTCTTCTTGGTTAGACATGAACACACCATATGCATGTCAAAACAACATGTTTTGAACATCTCCAATATCATTTCCCTGTTATATTACAGTAACGTATAGCTCTGGGTTACTGGAAGCCTCTCTCCAGTCCTGGCGGCTGTGTTTTGGATATGGCAAGCGTCCTGGATGTTTGTCCTCTGAATGATGTTCTCTGAATGATGTTATCACAAGATTAGCTCTCTCCTCACCCCTAGGCATTTCTTTCCCCTCACACATATATATACACACACACACAGGCTCTATCCTTCCCCTTTTCTCCGTTCCCTTCAGGGCAACAAAAAACATGACTGAACTAGAACCTCAAAGCCCCGGTAAGTAGGGTTGCTGAGGTTGTTGCAGCACCCTCTGATGAATTGAAATTTATAGAAAAAAATAGGCCTTTACTACTCCTGTTTGAACGGCGAAAAATACTCCTCAGCACCTTCCATTAATATGTCATGAATCCAGATGGAGACTCAAGGCCAGGTAGAAAATCATTAGAGAGGGAGTGGAGAAGATTGACTTTCTCTATTGTCTGTGAGTACTACTATAGAGTGTTTTTTGTGTGTGTGTTAGTCTTTTCTTTCAGTGAGTTGTGTGTGTGTGTGTGTGTGTGTGTGTGTATATATATGACAGCTGACCCCAGGTATTTGAGATAAACCCCCCCCCCCCCACCCCCAGTGCTGTGAGTCAGTGTCTGAGAGGTCATGAGGTGAGTTTTGCTACAGGCTCCTTCAGTCATTTGTGCATTGACTCCTCACAAAGAGCAGAGTGTGTGTGTCTCAGCTCTGAACTACTCAACACAAAGGGAGGGGTGAGCACAGAAGAGTCTGAGCCCTTCCCCGCCTCCCATTGTTTGTCTGTCCAACTCCTCCCCTCTCTCTATCGGCCTTTCACGTTCACGCTATAATATTTAACACTAAAACACAGTATATAGAATTCCCTTGTCTCTCCATAAAATCTCTCATTCCTACTTTCTTTCCATCTGACCTAACCCTCACTTATGGTATATGGCTTCTCCCCAATGAAGTTTCTCTCTCTCTCTCTATCCCTCTCTCTCTCTCTCTCTCTCAATCCCTCAACCTCTCTACCTCTCTAATTAGGGTCTCTGTAAAATAATGGTTATTGGTCTCTTTCTTTCTCTCCCTCCTTCTCTCTGCCTCTCCAGTCTTCCCGGGAGGAGAGGAGGAATGATTCCAGTTAATCAGACTGTGTCTGTCTGTGTCTATACTCCCTGTACGGTCGTCTGGTCACCCTGACCACCAAGCCTCCCCCACATGGTAGCAATTTGAAGCGAGGGACGAGAAAGGAGAGATAGAAGATGAAAGAGGGGAGGTAGTTAGCGCCCTTGCCACATTCATGAGACGGAGGTTGCCGGGGAAAGTGGTGCGGTTTGGGTCGGACCCAAAGTAGATCTATAAAGTAGAGGGAAGGATATAGTTTGAGAGAGAAATGATGTTCGCCCTCAGAGTGTCACTTTGCTCCTGTAAACGGCTATTGGATTCCGCTAATGGCTCCCAGATGCTAGGGAAGTTAGCACGGTAGGATCAAACAGTTTGGGCTGTTTTACGGTGTGGGATCGATGTTGGATGTGGCGTGAACTTCTGTAACATAACCAAATAATGTGGTGTTTTGGTCATCAAAATGAACTTGTTCACAGACTTTGTTGATGACTTGGTTGATGTATTCCATTGAGGGTGAGACTAGGTTTAAAAGAAGACTTATCTACAGTATACCAGGTTAGGGGAGAAAACTGTTATTTAGATCTAGGCCGAATGTCATGTCATCACATTTTCAAGGGGTCCCTCATAACACAGCTGTTCCTTTTGTAGGCATTCACACACGGGTCATTGGGTAGTAGTAAAACACACACACTCACACATTATAAACAGCTTCATCGGTGCATAAAGTTTGGGCTTGTAAGAGCATGGTTCTACAAGGTGAAGTCCCGTCATTCTTTCACTAGGGTAGTTTGTCTCCCTGCCCTTTGCCTTTCATCCTACATATTTTCACACATGGCACCTGCCTGCAAACACATCTGCCTGCATCCTGTTCGATCTGTGCAGACTTGCACAGAAATGGGCATGGCAGTGGTACATCTTCCACGTACACGTGCATGCATGCATACACACTCACAAGCGCGCATACACACACTAGTGTTTCATGGTATCCCGAAACCTCTGTACTTTTTCGTTTTTCGATACTAGAACATGAACGGTACTAAAACCTTTTGTTACTTTCTGTCCAACGTGTCTCACGTTGTATACCGATTGAGAGGATCAAGTCTGTCTATCAGCGCAGGCGACGTGCCTTTATTGCGTGGCGGTGCACCGCTCATGCGTCTTGCCTGCTCTGCTTACACATTGCTAGAGGACTGGGAGCTTGGGCTACATACTTTTTGCTTCCCACTCATGCGCACAGAAGTTAGCACACTTGGATAATGCGAACATGGCATTTAGAAATGTTGAAACTGTTAATGTCCATACAGGCTACAAAACTTTACTTCCAGATTTGTAGGCTAACTTTTGTTGCTAGCTTACAGTAGAAGCTAACATCAATTCACTACCTTAAGTACTTTGTGATAACCATAACACAACATTTGGTGATTGTCACCCAAAAAACGTTATTAGCTAATTGACTTAATCATTTCTCCCTCACGTCTAAAGATACATTTCCCCTTTTGTCTGTGTCAGGTATCTCTTCTCTCAACTGATTGTGTGGGAATGTGCCCTGTGAATGATGTCATTATTGGGTCTTAAAGAGACAGTGCACACTTTTATAAAAGAAGAGATCTCTACTTCTATGCAAACGTTGTTGATCAGTACAATAATATAAGTCCCAAATGGAACAGAAACTGATTGTTTGTCATCTGTAGTCCCGTGAAAACAGTGAGTAACTCAGTGCACGCTCAATAACTCAAGCATGCATACATTCCTATTGAATATGCATTCACCTGTATTGTGAATAGAACTAGGCTTGATTTTTACCCAGTTTATCGATAGAGTTACCATTCAAATACATTATTACCGTTACGTTTTATGTAGTTAGATTGGTAAAAGCAAAGTCTTATTTAATTGTTTGATTGTATAATTTATTAATTAATGCAGACGTGGCTGTCTCAGATTTTTTTTCTGATGACAATTTTGGAATGTAATGATATTGAACTCAAAAGATGCCCAATAATTGAACAGAGAAGTAGCCGAGTTTATATGTCTGGATCAAGTGTCATTCTGTGTCTTTGGCTAATACGCCCTTTGTTGTCGCGGTATCGTGGCGGTATCGAGTATCGTGATCCTAAACCTGGTATTGCGTCAAAATTCTATTATCGTGACAACACATCACATTCACAACGCAGTGAATTCTCTGAATTTGTTTCCCTGTTGAATGACCTATTCAATCAGAACCCCCAAAATGCTGCAATTGCGGTCTTCCTGGCCGTAGCCCTCAGCTACAACTGTCAACACCAGACAGGGAACGGAACCATCACATTCCTCCAATCCCCTTTCCTGGAAGACACACACACCACATTGTCAACATGAACATGAGGCTGTCTGTCATATTCTTTCAGCGCTCATCATCCCTCTCGTCTCATTCCTCAGCCCTGGAATGACTTGGCTTGTTGATGGGATGCTGTGTGTGTGTGTGTGTGTGTGTGTGTGTGTGTGTGTGTGTGTGTGTGTGTGTGTGTGTGTGTGTGTGTACTGGAGGTTGTTGTAGCCTCTCCCAGGGATCTTGTACCCTATTTGATGTGCAGCGGTATCACCCTCTGGGCTTTTTAATAAAGACGCCTGTTATCTGTAATCGGGCAATAACAACTAGTCTCTCTGGGCTGAGAGGGGGTCCTTCTCATATCCTAGTAGAGGAAATCTATTACTAATCTATCTATTAGTGCATCTGTACTGGTACTAGAGGTCGACCGGTTATGACTTTTCAACGCCGATACCGATTTATTGGAGGACCAAAAAAGGCCGATGCTGTTTAAAATATATATATATATATATATATATATAAAAAAAAAAGTTTTTGTAATAATGACAATTACAACAATACTGAATGAACACTTGTTTTAACTTAATATAATACATCAATAAAATCAATTTAGTCTCAAATAAATAATGAAACATGTTCAATTTGGTTTAAATAATGCAAAAACAAAGTGTTGGAGAAGAAAGTAAAAGTGCAATATGTGCCATGTAAGAAAGCTAACGTTTAAGTTCCTTGCTCAGAACATGAGAACATATGAAAGCTGGTGGTTCCTTTTAACACGAGTCTTCAATATTCCCAGGTAAGAAGTTTTAGGTTGTAGTTATTATAGGAATTATAGGACTATTTCTCTCTATACCATTTGTATTTTATATACCTTTGACTATTGGATGTTCTTATAGGCACTTTAGTATTGCCAGTGTAACAGTATAGCTTCCGTCCCTCTCCTCGCTCCTACCTGGGCTCGAACCAGGAACCCATCGACAACAGCCACCCTCGAAGCAGCGTTACCCATGCAGAGCAAGGGGAACAACTACTTCAAGTCTCAGAGCGACTGACGTTTGAAATGCTATTAGCGTGCACCCCGCTAACTAGCTAGCCATTTCACATCGGTTACACCAGCCTCATCTCGGGAGTTGATAGACTTGAAGTCATAAACAGCGCAATGCTTGAAGCATTGCGAAGAGCTGCTGGCAAAACCCACAAAATTGCTGTTTGAATGAATGCTTACGAGCCTGCTGCTGCCTACCATCGCTCAGTTAGACTGCTCTATCAAATCATAGACTTAATTATAACATAATAACACAGAAATACGAGCCTTAGGTCATTAATATGGTCGAATCCGGAAACTATCATCTCGAAAACAAAACATTTATTCTTTCAGTGAAATACGGAACCGCTCCGTATTTTATCTAACGGGTGGCATCCATAAGTCTAAATATTCCTGTTACATTGCCTTCAACCTTCAATGTTATGTCATAATTACGTAAAATTCTGGCAAATTAGTTCGCAACGAGCCAGGCGGCCCAAACTGTTGCATATACCCTGACTCTGCATGCAATGAACGCAAGAGAAGTGACACAATTTCACCTGGTTAATATTGCCTGCTAACCTGGATTTCTTTTAGCTAAATATGCAGGTTTAAAAATCTATACTTCTGTGTTGATTTTAAGAAAGGCATTGATGTTTATGGTGAGGTACACGTTGGAGCAACGACAGTCCTTTTTCGTAAATGTGCACCGCATCGATTATATGCAACGCAGAACACGCTAGATAAACTAGTAATATCATCAACCATGTGTAGTTATAACTAGTGATTATGATTGTTTTTTATAAGATAAGTTTAATGCTAGCTAGAAACATCCCTTGGCTTACTGCATTCGCGTAACAGGCAGGCTCCTCGTGGAGTGCAATGAGAGGCAGGTGGTTAGAGCGTTGGACCAGTTAACCGCAAGGTTGCAAGATTAAATCCCCGAGCTGACAAGGTAAAAATCTATCGTTTTGCCCCTGAACAAGGCAGTTAACCCACCGTTCCTAGGCCGTCATTGAAAATAAGAATGTGTTCTTAACTGACTTGCCTAGTTAAATAAAGGTGTAAAAAAAACAATGGCCAAATCGGTGTCCAAAAATACCAATTTCCGATTGTTATGAAAACTTGAAATCGGCCCTAATTAATCGGCCATTCCGATTAATCGGTCGACCTCTAACTGGTACAGTAAATTGTACTGTATAAGGTTGCTTTTGAATTGACCAAAGCTATAGTAACATTTAAATACAGAGCTGGTTAGAGAGCGAGACTGGGAGAGAGAGAGAGGGAGAGGAAGAGAAACAAAGACAACTGGTTTGATGTAGAATGCAAAAACCTAAGAAAGAAATTGAGAAACCTATCCAACCAAAAACATAGAGACCAAGAAAACCCGAGCCTTCACTATGGTGAATCACTAAAACAATACAGATATACACCACTGAAAAAGAAGGAACAGCACGTCAGAAATCAGTTCAATGTAATTGAAGAATCCATAGAATCTAACCACTTCTGGGAAAATTGGAACACACTAAACAAACAACACGAAGAGTTCTATATCCACAATAGAGATGCATAGATAAACCACATCTCCAATCTTTTTGGCTCTATAACAAAGAGCAAAAACATAAACATGATCAATTACAAATCTTAGAATCAGCTATTAACACTAGAACCGCCATAGGCCAACGGCCACTGATGTTTGATTTTGTGAATAAAGAAATCAGCCCAAAAATCAGCTATATCACGCTCCTTCCCTGACTTTCCCTAAATGTTTTTTTAATCACTGCTCATTTGTCGGAATTTTGTAATCACAAACAAAGTATTTCGAGCCTTTTTGCCAGTTTTATTTCACACCTATTCCTAACTTAACCCGCCAAGACAATGTGCTGTAGGACATTGGTACCCAGCCAGGCACTAATGCGTCTCTCTCTCCTCACTGAATGAGTGATAAATGAATGGGCAATAATTGTGCACCTTTCTTCACAATTTAATTTAAATGAGGCCTAACTGAATGACGAGGGTGACGAGGTTGATTTAATTTGCAAAGACACTGGTGTAATGATGAGTTTGTTATGTCTATTTATCAGCAGAAAATCATTTGACTTTGCACTCCGAGGGTTGATACCATTCTCTTTTACATTTTACTTTGTAAAAAGAAGCTGTTATGGGACTTTTATGTACTATACCTCTATTACTAATCGATCGTCTATTTCCCTGTATATAGCCTCACTATTGTTATTTTACTGCTGCTCTTTAGTTATTTGTTACTTTTATTTACTGCATTGTTGGTTAGGGCTTGTTAGTAAGCATTTCACTGTAAGGTCTGTTGTATTTGGCGCATGTGACAAATAAAATGTGGTTTTAATGTATTGTAAGGGAAACAAGAACATGGTACATGTTGCAGTAGGCCTTAAGAATGATGCAAAAATATATCCTTGACTATACAGTGACGCAAACGATGCCAGCCCACTGAATGAATGACAAATGGATGGAATGGCCGATAATTGTGCCCCTTCACAATCAAATTGAAATAAGGCCTAACTGAATGACGAGGGTGACGAGGTTGATTTTAGTTTCGATCAACAATAGTGTAATGATGAGTTTGCGTTATGCATATTTATCAGCGTTAGCGCTGATGTTAGTAATTTGACCGCACGCTTTGGGGATTGATACCATTCTCTTTTGCGGTTACTTTGTAAAAATAAGCTGTTACAGGACTGTTTTTATTTACTGTTACTCTATTGCTAATCAAATGTATTGTACGGGGAAACGAGAACATGCTACGTGTTGCAGCAGGCCTTTTTAGAATGATGAAAAACATGTCCTTGACTCTATCCAACTTAATGAGCGGGAAACAAACGATGCCAGTCAGCCTGCACAGCCGGTCAATTGAAACTACATCTAAACTCTACCAAAACTAATTTCACACATATTAAGAGTTAGCCTACAGGCAAGATTAAATTGACAATAATCTGATGCGCATATTATGCCGCTTCTATGACTTACCGTTGTCCATGAATATCCATGCTGTCCACGCATTCAGCTCATGACCCCTCACGTGGCAGCATTGCTCTGTCCGCTAAAGTGGAAACTAGTAGTATAACAAACTTAAAATGTTAAATATGCTATTCTGTCATCAATGGATGAATAGGTGATATAAACTAGACAGAAACTGATAACGTTGCATATGACTTCACTGAACTGAATGATGAAGAGGGGGATTCAATTTAGAACAATAGTGTAATCTTGATGAATTGTGGGCGGTCTAATTGTTTTATTATGAAAGGCTGGATATGGTATATCATTTCCCCTCGGAGAGTCAAATCAGACACTGAGTGCAACATGCCATTGTGAACTACACACTTTGTGAGCTGAACCAAACGAATGGACGCACTGACAGCATTGCAAATGCTGCAGAATTTAGGTGAGTTGGAGGATCAGGTGTTGAGCGTGAAATCGATGTTGCCGATGAAGAGTCTTCATCTGATTCTGATGTCTTCGAGCCTCCGCCTCCGATGCCCGAGCCCCGTAGAAAAACCAAAACAGAGACGGGAGTCTAGGAGGGATGGCACAGTTTGAGTAGAAACTGCAGATGTTGCAGCACATCAGCGATTGTACTGTTGCTCATGCGCACAGGAAAGGAACCAGTAGGTGGGATATGTCTATGGATGAACTCTGAGCATTTATTGCACTCTTGTATGTCCGCGGGGCGTACAACGGAAAGAGCACGGATATGGACTCATTTTAGTCTGATGGGTATGGGGTGGACATTTTCTGAAATACTATGCCACGCATTCGCTTCAGAGAGATTATCCGACACCTGCTGCAGGTGCACACAAAACAAGGCCCATGAAAACTATGTGCAGTGCAACCGATTTTGTTTGTGAGGCTTGCTCACACAAAGCCCCGAAGCTGTGTGCTGACTGTGGACCCAAAGCATAAAGAGATGACGAGATTTGATTCATGCATAAAGGCAAGCGTATAAGTGTCACGCCTGCTCCCGCTTCCTCGCTCTGGCGCTCGAGGGCCCAGGCTGCCATTCATTACGCACACCTGTCACTATCATTACGCACATCAGTGCTCATTGGACTCACCTGGACTCCTACACGTTGTTGATTGCCCCCCTCTATATCTGTTTGATCCTCAGTTTTGTTCCCCGTGTCAGCATTATTGTTGCCATGTCATTTTGTTCCCCCCCCCCCGTCCAGACGCTGTTCTTGTTTTGTTTGATGTCCGTTTTCCATTAAATGTTCACTCCCTGTACTTGCTTCTCGTCTCCAGCGTCGGTCCTTACAATAAGGGCACACTACAGTGTCCGATATAAAAACAGTCATTTGTTGATTGTATCTTGTCATGAATATATTTCCACTAATAAATATATTTATATTTATTTATTTATTTATGCAATTCATCCATTAAAATTATTCATGCACTGGTGCTTTTATTTATGAATACAGCAAATCATTTCACCTGTGCACCTGGCTAGATATATTATTAATAATAATGTCTTTTTAGTTTCTACTTTGTCAAAAATAAGCTGTATCTGGACTTTATTAATTGCTATAACTCTAATACTAATCGAATCTACAAATACAGATGATCAAATGGATTACACTAATGTTTTTATTGTAAGGAAAACTAAAATAGGCTATAGGCCTATGCTTTCTCTAGGACTGTGTGGTATTATATAAAACATATCATTGACTCTATCTAAACAAATATCAAAATACAAAAAAATAGTTATGTTTCCAAGTATATTTCTTCATGCAATGAATCCTTTATAATAGTTGATGCACTATTTATCAAGCGCTGGTGCTTATGTTTGCTGCACCTTGCGGGTTCATATGCATATGCTAAAGGTGACGCCTGGCAACGTACTGATGGGCTGAAAGGCCAGGTATTTCTAGTGTTAAAGACTAGCAGAACCCACTGGATTCTCCAATTACATTGAATGAATTATAGGACAAAATACAAACACTCCAACCCAAAAGACCTGTGGTGTTGATGGTATCCTAAATGAATTGATACTATATACAGACCACACATTCCAATTGGCTATACTTAAACTCTTTAACATGTTCCTCAGCCCTGGCATCTTCCCCAATATTTGGAACCAAGGACTGATTAACCCAATCCACAAAAGTGGAGACAAATTTGACCCCAATAAATACCATGGGATATGCGTCAACAGCAACCTTGGGAAAATCCTCTGCATTATCATTAACAGCAGACTCATACATTTCCTCAGTAAAAACAATGTACTGATTGCAAATGTAAAATTGGCTTTTTACTAAATTACCATACGAAGATCACGTATTCACTCTGCACAACCTCATGCAAAACAAAAAATGTATTTCCACTGGGCTGTGGGGTGAGACAGGGATGCAGCTTGAGCCCCACCCTCTTCAACATATATATCAGCGAATTGGCGAGGGCACTAGAACAGTCTGCAGCACCCGGCCTCACCCTACTAGAATCTGAAGTCAAATGTTTACTGTTTGCTGATGATCTGGTGCTTCTGTCTCCAACCAAGGAGGGCGTACAGCAGCACCTAGATATTCTGCACAGAATCTGTCAGACCTGAGCCCTGACAGTAAATCTCAGTAAGACAAAAATTATTGTTATCCAAATCCAGAGAAGATACATTAAATTCTACAACTACCTAAAAGGAAGTGATTCCCAAACCTTCCATAACAAAGCCATCACCTACAGAGAGATTCATTTAGAGAAGAGTCCCCTAAGCAAGTGGGTCCTGGGGCTCTGTACACAAACAGACCCCACAAAGCCCCCAGGACCCCAACACAGGCAGACCTGGCTCTCAAGAGAAGACAGGCTATGTGCACACTGCCGACCAAAATAAGGTGGAAACTGAGCTGCACTTCCTAACCTCCTGCCAAATGTATGACCATATTAGAGACACATATTTCCCTCAGATTATACAGGCCCAAAAATAATTATTCGAAAATAAATCAAATTTGTATAAACTCCCGTATCTATTATGTGAAATACCACAGTGTGCCATCACAGCAGCAAGATGTGTGACCTGTTGCCACAAGAATCTAAAATATATTTTGATTTGTTTAAATCTTTTTTTTTTGGTTACTACATGTTTCCATATGTGTTATTTCATAGTTTTGATGTCTTCAATATTATTCTACAATGTAGAAAAAAGTAAAAATAAAGAAAAACCCTTGAATGAGTGGACATACCTAAACTTTTGACTGGTACTGTATATTTAAAAATCGTGCATGTCTTAATTTGCTCAATTTAACGAATAACATGCGTAATAATGTAGGCAGTTCATGCGAAGGATTGTTACCTATAACCAGGATTGCCATTACAAATATTACATTTTTGGCAAGAAATTATGATGATTCATCCTATATTGTCCCTAACATCATTATCCAATAGCATCAGATGTGGGATACATGCTCATACACACTCCCCACAACCAACCACAAGCCCAGATGTTCAACAGTTGTTCCATCCCCGAGCCCAACTCAAGAAAGGACTTGACGTGCAAAGGCATATACAGTTGTAGCTGTTTGAGAAGGCATGCAAAATTGAGCAAGAATGGGGAGATTTGATTAACCAATGTCAAGTCTTAGCTGATGGAGCTCCGATACACCCCCTTCCCCTGAAACACCCACACGCTGGTCCCCCGTTGTGACCATTTCCCCAAGCATCTCTGTGCAGTCAGACCTTTGATTATTTTGTGCTTCCAGGGCCACAATAATTTGCCCCCTCTCAGATTTGTACAAGTGTGACCCCATGGGTTACTGAAGCTAGTGTTTCAGGCACTGCCACTACCTGGGTGGTGGCACCCCACCGGAATTCCCACCGGCTAGGTACAAGGTCGTCAAGGTTCTCATTAGCAGCTTTGAGAAATTCCTTGTATATTATGCTCACCCATCTGGGGGCTTTGGCTTTGTTGGACCAACCCTGCCAGCCAGGCTCAGACTCTTGAGGGGGCGGTGCTGTTCTAGTATGTCTCTGAACGTGTTTATCTTTCTGTCTTGGCAGCGTATAGGCTACTTACAGTAGGCCTATAAAACAGATAAGGACTTCTCCTTAGTGTATGAGTCGCTCAGGTGGGTGTCTAGTATATAGGGTTGGGGAACCGTTCCATCATGATAGAACAATTAATAATTAAACTATATTTATAATTTATTTGTAAATGTATAGCCCATATCAGCACACAATTGAAAGCTCTCTTTGTCACATCTCCTGCTCGCAGACACACATGAGCTCTGGCATTTGCAACCATTTTCCTTTTTTCATTTACATAACTCCACACTTTTCCAAACATAAAAACACACACCCCACCTTCCATCACATACACACCCGCACATACCCACATACTGTGCCTTCTATGTCCCCTGGTTGCTGTGTTTTTATCTCTACCATTGTCACGTTCCTGACCTATTTCTGTTAGTTTGTTGTATGTGTTAGTTGGTCAGGACGTGAGTTTGGGTGGGCATTCTATGTTGTCTGTTTCTATGTTGGTTTAAGGGTTGCCTGGTATGGCTCTCAATTAGAGGCAGGTGTTTGGCGTTCCTCTAATTGAGAGTCATATTTAGGTAGGTTGTTTCACAGTGTTCGTTGTGGGTGGTTGTCTCCTGTGTCTGTGTATATGTTTGCACCATACGGGACTGTTTGCGGTTTGTTCGTTTTATGTAGTCTGTTCCTGTTCATTGCGTTCTTCACGTTATATGTAAGTTCGTCGTTCAGGTCTGTCTGCATCGTTTATTTGTTTTGTTTGTTTATGCAAGTTTAGTTTGTTTTTTCGTCGTGTTCAATAAATCATGTCATTTCACTACGCTGCGCCTTGGTTCGATCACGACTCCTCCTCTTCGGATGAAGAGGAGGAGGAACGCCGTTACAACCATGTTGATTCCTACCTCATTTCTGGCTTTTTAGTACTTTTGTGTTCCAGTTCCTTATATATGAGGGTGTATTATTTCAATAATAATCCTTTCTTCTAATGCTGTCTTATCTATTTATATAAACTAGAAAGTTCAATACTAATTATTTTACAACATTCCCCATCTTGTATAGTGTATTTGTAGTTTATTCCTTTATCAATTGTTGTGTTTTGTTTTCCTATTATTAATATCCCTACCATGGATATGATTGGTTGTTCCATTATTCGACGACTCTATGGGAACTTTGTAATATTTACAATAGCAATGGAGTAGTCTTGGTGTCTCGGAACAATTGGTTATCAGTATACAGTTTATTGGCTGCGAGAGCTACACGTTTCTCTTTTAATCTATTCAGCTTGAAGAGTGGGTACAGAATTTTGCACCGTTCTGCAACTCGCTAACTCTCTTCGTCTTCCTCCTTTTACCTCTCTTTTTCTTTCTCCCTTTCTCTCTACTGGGAAGTAACTATTACACACACAATCGTGTGTACGTTAATGTGTGTAGCAGCTGGCCAAATGGCCATCCCCTCAGTACTGTGTGTTATAGTTCTGTCGTGCACTCAAATATGATTCTCCCTCTCATTGCGTTACAGAAGTGGTACTCAAAGTCGGGGTCGCGACCCCACAGTAAAAAATTAAATGAATAATAATTATGAGTATTGTATGGGACGATATACAAACATTCTTGAGAGAGATTTGAAAAAGAAAATGTTATTGGGTAAATGTATTTATTGGTTTCTGTTCATTTTGATAAGAGATGAAAATGCAATGAAATTAATGTTTATTTGTTGATGTAAAAATTTTAATTGGCCGATTTTTAAGGTTCTGCCATTTAGATTTGGGATGGGTTGGAGACAAAGACTTCAGAAAAAATGGGATCCCTGCTGAAAAAGTTTGAATACCAC
This sequence comes from Salvelinus sp. IW2-2015, assembly GCF_002910315.2. NCBI lineage: Eukaryota > Metazoa > Chordata > Actinopteri > Salmoniformes > Salmonidae > Salvelinus > Salvelinus sp. IW2-2015. The sequence continues at coordinate 14,693,194 of NC_036876.1, forward strand.
TGTATTCAGTGTGTGTGTCGCAGCCTAAAGCTTATAAACACTATTGCACCGTACAGAGTCTGGACTGCCATTCAATTCCTTGAATTGCATTGCAGCCATGTTACTTGACTGACTTCAACCTGACTGGTTGCCAGCCATACACTGCTCCAGCACAGAAATCAAAGAGTATCAAAGCATATTTGACACCCGCCTTAATTTCCCAAGTGCTGTTCTTTCCAGCCTCATCAAAGCACCATGGAGTTAAAAAAAACTACGGGGAAAATCTCCATCATGGAAGTGCCTCAACAAATCACCCGGCAACCGGCGCGGAAACAGCGAGTGGAAACACTTCCTGTCGCCATGCTGGGTGGGTGGACGTTGGGTGTGAGTCATCGTTCAGCCCCCCCCCCCCCCCCCCGGGCCAGTGAGTGACTCCATATTCCAGATGGGGGAGGGAGGGTTGGCATCATCAGTTGGCCAGACCATGGCCTGTCTCTTATACACATCTAGATGTGTATAAGAGACAGGTCTGAGGTGGGTTGGCTGTGTGGACTCACACAGTCATACTGAGACTTGAGTGATGATCACACACACTTTTCTGGTACATTACAGGTTCCTGACATTCAGCCTAGGTCCATTAGTTTCACTATAGCACAGAACCTCCTTTTTGATTAGTGTTGAACCCGTCATCCAAGTGTGTTTGAGTGGACACCTCACCCAACAGAGAGTTCAGGGAGACCCCAGCAACTTGTGCCCCGAAACCACATTATTCAACTGTGACACTAAAGAGGGAGTGAGAGCCAGAACAACATTGAGAAAGGAAACGCTGGAAAATGATAGAGACAGAGGAGAGATTGCACTATAAGAGATGATAGGTGGACATTCTGTCTCAACACACACGCACACATTTATGGTTTCTTGCTTTACAAGACTAGGACACGTGTTCAGTGCAATAACAGTCTCTTCCTCTCATCCAAGGATCAACCAGAGGAAATTGCACAGCAATCTCCCTGCCGACTCCCCTGGCCACTTTGTCTCCGCTAGAGACCAGATACAGTATTAACACACACGCAGAGATGGACACATGCACGCACACACAAATCGTCTGCCGGGAGCGTTGTTATTGAACACGTGGGGGGGCGGTCTGTCTGACAAATGTGTGTATGTAAACATATGGCGTGTACGCACATGTGTATGTTGTAACTGTTGTGGAACAGTCAATCCCTCAGCGTGGGGTTGAGATGTGTTTTGGTTCCTGGTATTTTACCTGCACTTCCTACTGTCCCTCTGTTTTACTTTTGTCTGAGCTTTTGTGTCTGACATTGACCCCCCCAAAAAGTTGAGTACTCTTTCTTACTGTACTGTAGTTGCCAAACGTTCTCTTTTTCCATCTTTCCCTCTTTCTTCCCTCGTTCCGGTATGTTTGCCATGTGTGGTTTTCTGGGGGCTGTGTTCGTGTTAGGAAGGCTCTACGTTATGTTAGTGTGTGTGTGTGTGTGCACGTTTGTGTGTTATGCTGGTGTGTCAGCCCTCTCGGCCCTAATTGTTATTTACACAAGCCTCAACACTAATGACCGACTCAAAGTCAATTTCATGCAAAGTTTCCTTTTCATTACTATTTTAACCCACTTTATCCGCAGACTGTAAATGTCAGCTATTTCTGGACGGAATCGCTGTTTTTACTTTGATAATGAGCGTGTCACACCCTTTCTGTTTTGAAAAAAGGTGGGGGGGAGGGGGGAAAAAACGTGGACGGCGTTTACAGTGGAAGACTAGCTGTGGTATTTCCATCTCACCTTCTCCTGTGTGTGGCACGTTATTATGCGTTTATTGGCAGCCTTCGCTCGCCTCCGGTCTCCCTCTGTTCAGGGGTGCTTTTGGGAGGTGTGGTCGGGGTTGGCCCGTGCTCCAGTCTCTTGTACAAGGGTGTGTCCCGTTGTCCTGGAACGCTCGGTTCACCAAGGTTTGGAATCCTTGAGTAAATAATGGTTCATATGTATTTGTGTTAACAAGAGGAGGGGGGGGAATGGTGCATACACAGACATAAAAACTGTCAGACAGAAAACGTAGACTATTTCTGGACCGTAGCTCTGCACTATTTCCACCATCCATCTTTTAGAGGATTACATTCACGTCATTGTCCCATTTTCAGTAGGATCTAATAGTCGCCGTTGAAGTCTAAACAGTCCTATTTTAGGGGGAGCTGCCTTCTCTCCCAGAACAGACAGTACTCTACCTTCTCATAACCCTACAAGGAACAAGTCGAACTCCCATCCCACCTTCATCCTGTTTCAATCCTTCTCTTTACTCCATCAAGCATTCCACAGGTGCAGTCATTTAACTACAATATACTGAGGGGATTTTCCTATAGGAGAATGAATGTTACAGTTTACGTCACCCAATCCTGTTTCAGTCAGAAAATGTTCAAGATACCTAATCAATCAATCCTTTTATGTTTTTTCTTTTAACCTTTTATTTAACTAGGCAAGTCAGTTACCGTCTACCCCGGCCAAACCCGGACGACGCCGGGCCAATTGTGCGCCGCCCTATGGGACTCCCAATCACAGTCGGATGTGATGCAGCCTGGATTCGAACCAGGTACTGCAGTGACACATCTTGCACTGAGATGCAGTGTCTTAGACCACTGCGCCACTCGGGAGCCCTGTAACTATTTGTGTTGGGTTGTAACAGGAGCAGAGGCAATGTTGAGTTGAGTTGAGTTTTTTACAGGGACAGTGCACATTAATCAACGTTTCAGTAAAAGTGCCGGTTTTAGCCAGCCGGCTAATTTTCAACCGCAGTCCCTGGGCAGGTTATTAAAAACAATTACAATATAGACAATAGCAACATAGAACAAGCAAGACATAGCAACATAGGACAAGCAAGACATAGCATACAGACAGAGCAACATAGGACAAGCAAGACGTAGCATACAGACAGAGCAACATAGAACAAAAAGCAGCAAGACAAAATTCATAAAAGCAACAAAGTGTTTCCACACCTTACAAGTTACAGACAACAGGACATGGAAAGCGGCAACACACAGCATGGGACCATGTTCACAAATCTGATTGACCTTTAGCCATGTCTTCAAGCATTTTGTGAAAGTGTGATATGTGGTGCAGTTATGTGTGTCTGATGGCAGTGTATTCCAGACATGTGAAGCTCTCACAGAGAATGCAGATTTACTAAAGGTGCTTCCTTAGGGGGAACTATACAGTCACCTCTCATGGCAGACCTTGTGGATCTGCTGCCATATGTCTGGGTTTTTCTGTTTAACAAAAATATTGAGTGGAGGGGAGCCAGGCCATTAAGGATTTGAATACAAGACATGCGTCGGTGTATGCACAAGATTTTCCCAACTCAAGAGCTCATGCTTTCTCAGGATGTGACAATGATGATGGCTATTGGGCTTCCTATCAAGCACTTTGAGAGCCTGTTTGTAGACAGACTGAATAGGTTTTAATGTTGTGTAGTAATTATTGTGACAACGTCAGTTAATAATGTAATAGGACACATAACATTGTGTTTCCTCACATGGGACCGACTCCCGTGTTTTTCTTAGCTTTGTTTGATGTTGTAACGGAGCCCAACTTGATATTTTAGATTGCTTCCCTTGTATTTACAGTGAAAGAAGTCATCGAGATGATAAGATTTCAATTCAAAATAGTAATTTGTTTCCCAGCATATTGGGGGGGGGGGGGGGGGGGGGAAACGAATGAGAGAGGGAGAGCGAGAGAGAGAGAGGGAAGAAAGAGAAAGCTAGTCCAGTGGAGCTGGCGTCCGAGGCTTTTGAAAATAGCGGCTTTGTGGCCTTGCACATGCCTCCCGTTTCACTGTGGCAGCTCAGAACTCAAATGGGGTCTCTCGTCTCTCTCTGTGTGTGTACATTTGTGCGCCTCAATGCATGCAGCCAAAGAATTCACTGACTACACTGCTTCTCTCCTCCTCCTCTCCTCTCATCCCCTCTCCTCTTTTTGGTACAGAAGCGGTTGTTATTGTTGGCTAGTATTGATTTGTGCCTTCTCATCTATGTCCATCTAGTTGGATGAGGATCAACATGTGTTGAGGTGTAGATGGCATCGGTACAGAAGCATGAACTAACAACTAGCGATACTAACAATAGGGGGAAAAAAACGTTTTGCGAACGAAAACGGTCATTTGGACCTACACACGTTGCTCGACAAGATGGAAAAATTAAGTCACATTACTTCAGCTGAGCGTTACACCGATCAAGGCCTCCCTGGTTCACTGACCAGACTGCAAAGGCATATGGCCATATTTAGTATTTACGACTCGAGTCCACATGTATACAGCTGTGTATTCTACTGGAGTATTACAGTACCATGCACTCCACAAGAGGCAGGGGTTCGATGAGCTCATTGCTAATTCCACTGAAAGTGACACACGTACATACCCACGAACCACCCACACACACACACACACACACACACACACACACACACACACACACACACACACACACACACTGCCGAGAACTATGATGTCATCATATCCTACACAGAGGAGGCCGGCTGCTTTGATCCAGTGCAGAGCCTGCATGGAGAGAGTGTGTGTTTGTGTGTGTGTATTTCTATGCTGTGTGTGTGCGTGTGCACGCTTGTGTGTGTTTTGCACCTAGAATGTGTCTTTTTTTAACCGCTCACAGTTTGAGCTGACCCTGAAACCCTGTAGTACTTTTCGCCCCAACTGGCTTAAAACAAACAATTAAACACGTCGTAGTACACTGAATCCCCACTGTAAGGAAGGTCACATCATACATACTCAGTGAGATTTGCTCCTAGCTACCTTTTTTAAGAATTCTGAAACATTCAACATAACTAGACATTACAGCTCAATCCCGTAGCCCTCCCCCTCTATTTTGCACAGTCCTGCGAACCCCAGCAAATTGTAGCGATATTCCACTTTGAGCGAGGCATAGTGCCTTTTCAGCCCTCTAGCCAGCCCTCCAAACGAAGTGAATCGAGAGAATAGTGTGTGATTGCGGCCCGCAATTCGGGGCATTCCGGCATGTGGGCATCCCATTGGTTCCTGCTTGTGTTTTAAGTGACACTTTTTGATATTCTGTATTTCCCCTGATTGTCTGTGCGATTTTTAAAAGTGTGTCAAAAGGCAAATAAAAGTATTATCAGAGTTTTTCGTTTAGGCTATGCCATCATTGTAGTATAATTAATGTCTGTTTTAGCTTAAAATGTATGTGCAATCTGAGGCGTTGGACAGCAGATGTAACAGATATACACGCCATTCCACCTCCCTTTATCAAAGCTGTGAGGAAGTGATGTAATAAATAAACCGCAACGTTAACAGAACTGTAGGAAAGTAGTGCTCGGCAGACGTGGGTGAAGGACACTGTCTACCTGTGTCACCCTCGCCTCCAGCCTGTGTAATATTACAGGAGTACTAGCCAACTAGCTAGCTAGTACACTGTGTCATTTGCCCCCGCCAGCCAAGCACCTGCATGCTGTAACGTTAACAGAACTGAGGGAAAGCAGTGTTCAGCAGGCTTGGGCGAAGGACACTGTCTACCGGTGTCTTAGCTAGCTATTGGTATGTCCCACCCCCCCGCCAACCGCCTTTGTAGCATTACCAGGGTACTTTCTAGCTAGTACAGTGTCATTCACCCCGCCTGCAGATGCAGGAATGCCCACATGCAGGAACCCCCTGAATTGCAGGCCGCAATCACACACTTCTCAATCGACATGCAGACTTTCTATTGAGTGATTCCCAAAACTCCCATGAAGCTCTGTGACCAGGCTGGAGAGTTGCTTCAGAAAAGATGGCTGACAAAAATACTTGGATTGAAGCAAATATAAGTAATTATAACTTCATAACAAATCATGCAAAACATTTACAGTGAAGAGGAATACTAGAAAATCCAGGCCTCGAGTGACCCCCTTCTAACATTTAATATATGCTATCTGAGTTATTTGTGAGTTATTTGGCAATGGTAAGAGTTTTGGAAACCTCAATCTGCTCTTTCCGATACTATATAGAAATCAAAACATTTTACCTGCATGTGACTCTGTAGGAGGATTTTAAAAAGTCACTTTTTGGCACTCCGGGGGAAAACAATGACATGTGATATCGAAATTCTTAAAAATGTGTTAGTCTTATTTATGAAAAGTCAAGGAAAGGAGGGGGGCATGACTTGGCAGAGATATTTGAAATTCGTATGGAGTCAAAATGACTAACTTAGCTCTTCTAGTGTTAATGTAGAGACAAAATATTTGTAATGTTTTTTTGTCAAGTTAATTTACCAAAATCGCTATTTAACAAGCTATCGGAYCTTACATTAGCCAGCTAGCTAGCTATACATTTTGCTAGCTTGCTATATGAGCGTTAACATTTGCATGAATTGTAATTTGTGTTGTTTAATGTTGTAGGGACTCTTGAGCCAACCAACAAACCAGGCTGTCATCTTGTGAAACCCAGTGGATGTAAAGAATCTATTTAAAGCATTTACTGCAAATGTAAATAACTATTTTGGAAGCTTGCTTTGCTGTTCATTAAAAAAAATCTAAGTCAATCACTTGTCATTGTTCTTTATTGTAGTAATGTTAACATTAGAGATTGAAGATATTTGTCATGCAAATGCAGCTGAAGTAACGTAGCAAACTCTTTTCTTGCTTGTGTGTAGTGGAGGATAAAAAAATAACTGTATGCCTATGGATTCGTAGCTATGTAGCCGATCTGTGTATGTGTAACACAAGCATTTCGCTACACTCGCATTAACATCTGCTAACCATGTGTATGTGACAAATAAAAATTTGATTTGATAACCGATGTGAAATGGCTAGCTAGTTAGCGGTGGTGCGCGCTAATAGCGTTTCAATCGGTGACGTCGCTCGCTTTGAGACCTTGAAGTAGTGGTTCCCCTTGCTCTGCAAGGGCCGCGGCTTTTGTGGAGCGATGGGTAACGATGCTTCGTGGGTGACTGTTGTTGATGTGTGCAGAGGGTCCCTGGTTCGCGCCCGGGTCGGGGCGAGGGGGCGGACTAAAGTTAAACTGTTACATATGGACCCTAAAACGTTTGGCATAAATATTAGTTCAGAACACGGGTTAATCATTAAACCCCAAGAAATTGCAGAAAATTACTGAGTGATGGAAATGCGACTGCTACATGTCAAACAGCTATAGGTTGAAAGTCCTGCTTCAGTACTACTCTACATTGAGCCACAGCCAGAAGATGGTACATTACGGGCACATAATTTTTTTGCAGTTCTCATTTGTTGTACATATGGTAGGAACATATTTGTTGCATGAGAAATATAAGGAGATCTATTGCTGCCACCAGTAAAGGCAATGTGAGAAATCAATGAATTGCATGGTAGGCTATTATTTGGTGGCTTCTTGTGTTGTCCGTGCTATCCAGGATCCTTGGCACGTCCCTACCCCATTGATGTTGACGTTTAAAATGGTTAAGGTTAGGTTAAMGGTATGGACTTCCCAAGGATCCCTGATAGCACTGATCCTTCTGCTGTGCGATTGTGATGTKCCATTCCCTAGGGTTATTTATCTCTACCTACCGCTGGTTGCGCCGTTTGAGGGACACTCAAAAATGAGGGGAGGGCTAAGGGGGGTATTGGGATTGATCCTACATGTGCTTGTACAGTTGAAGTCGGAAGTTTACATACACCTTAGCCAAATACATTTAAACTCAGTTTTTCATAATTCCTGACATTTAATCCTAGTAAAAATTCCTTGTCTTAGGTCAGTTAGGATCACCACTTTATTTTAAGAATGTGAAATGTCAGAATAATAGTAGAGAGAATGATTTATTTCAGCTTTTATTTCTTTCATCACATTCCCATTGGTAGCATTGCCTTTAAATTGTTGAACTTGGGTCAAACGTTTCGGGTAGCCTTCCACAAGCACTCAATTAGTTTTTGGTACTATTGCCTTTAAATTGTTGAACTTGGGTCAAACGTTTCAGGTAGCCTTCCACAAGCACTCAATTAGTACTTGGTAGCATTGCCTTTAAATTGTTGAACTTGGGTCAAACGTTTCGGGTAGCCTTCCACAAGCTTCCAACAATAAGTTGGGTGAATTTTGACCCATTCCACCTGACAGAGCTGGTGTAACTGAGTCAGGTTTGTAGGCCTCCTTGCTCGCACATGCTTTTTTCAGTTCTGTCCACAACGTTTCTATAGGATTGAGGTCAGGGCTTTGTGATGGCCACTCCAATACCTTGACTTTGTTGTCCTTCAGCCATTTTGCTTAGAAGTATGCTTGGGGTCATTGTCCATTTGGAAGATCCATTTGCGACTAAGCTTTAACTTTCTGACTGATATCTTGAGATGTTGCTTCAATATATCCACATAATTTTCCTCCTTCATGATGCCATCTATTTTGTGAAGTGCACCAGTCCCTCTTGCAGCAAAGCACCCCCACAACATGATGCTGCCACCCCCGTGCTTCACGGTTGGGATGGTGTTCTTCTGCTTGCAAGCCTCCCCCTTTTTCCTCCAAACAAAACGATGGCCATTATGGCCAAACAGTTCTATTTTAGTTTCATCAGACCAGAGGACATTTTTCCAAAAAGTACGATTTTTGTCCCCATGTGCAGTTGCAAACCGTAGTCTGCCTTCTTCCTTGCTGAGCGGCCTTTCAGGTTATGACGATATAGGACTCGTTTTACTGTGGATATAGATACTTTTGTACCTGTTTCCTCCAGCATCTTCACAAGGTCCTTTGCTGTTGTTCTGGGATTGATTTGCACTTATCGCACCAAAGTACGTTCATCTCTAGGAGACCGAACACGTCTCCTTCCTGAGTGGTATGACGGCTGCGTGGTCCCATGGTGTTTATACTTGCGTACTATTGTTTGTACAGATGAACGTGGTACCGTCAGACGTTTGGGAATTGCTCCCAAGGTTGAACCAGATTGTGGAGGCCTACAATTTTTTTTCTGAGGTCTTGCCTGATTTCCTTTGATTTTCCCATGATGTCAAGCAAAGATGCACTGAGTTTGGAAGTATGGCCTTGAAATACATCCCCAGGTACACCTCCAATTGACTCAAATTATGTCAATTAGCCTATCAGACGCTTCTAAAGCCATGACATCATTTTCTGGAATTTTCCAAGCTGTTTAAAGGCACAGTCAACTTAGTGTATGTAAACTTCTGACCCACTGGACTTGTGACACAGTGAGTTATAAGTGAAATAATCTGTCTGTAAACAATTGTTGGAAAAATMACTTGTGTCATGCACAAAGTAGATGTCCTAACCGACTTGCCAAAACTATGGTTTGTTAACAAAAAATGTGTGGAGTGYTTGAAAAATGATTTTAATTATTCCAACCTAWGTGTATGTAAACTRCCGACTTCAACTGTGTGTGTGTGTCTGAAACATTAGACATAACATGACAGTTCACCGCTTTAAATCCCCTAAACAGAACAGAGTCCATTAAAGGCCCATTACCTAGTGACATGTACCTGTGCTTTGATCCACTAAGCTACCCTTAACCATTATCTCCCCCCTCCCAGCCCTCTCACTCACTCTCTTCTCTGTTGTGGCTGAAAAAGGGAGACGTTCTGAGCAGATGTTGCCCATAGGCACTGATCTAGGATCAGTTTCCGTAACTGAATTCTAACCTTTACCATTAGGGATTAGTGAGGTAATGTTTAAGTGTTGAACATTCTGCTTATGTGGTTACCACATCAAAGGTTATCTGCCATGACAGGCCCTCCCAGCTCTAAAAACTAGGTGACAGTGACAAACTTTCAGTCAAAATAACAGCCTAATCATGTAGAATGAGGAGGGATGGCATTTCAGTGAGGTGGAGGGACAGTGGTATGGACCTAGAATTAGGAACTAGAATACTAGAATGGACATGACCTTTTAAGGATGGCATAAAGGTCAGCCATTTTTGTCAGGAAGTTGGTCCATCATCGATTGCCAGTGCTGTGATAAGATATTGTGTAAAATAATGAATTTGAAGAATTTATCTGCACTGTATGTTTGTTAGCTAGCTAGACAGACAGTTTTAAGATACAATAGATTTTTCAAATTAACTGACAATATGCCATACACTGGCTGAAATCAGTAGATGATCGGACAAGATTTAAATGCAACAACTCACACGTTGGGAGTGAGAGGCGCATTTGACCCTCTTCTCACGCTCACGTGCCTCACCTCTTATTTCTCAGGCATTGAAAAAAGTACTGCTTTTATTTTCCAATTCATCGAATGTATATTCAGTGCGTTAACTTTTCCACTGTGGCTCCAAATCATTTTGAAATCGAGTGCAATTCGCGTTGTAACTGTGGCAGCTTCTCCCGGGAGATCCATCATTTTCCTGCCACCACACTGTGAACCGCGGCAGATTGAAGCTTGTGATTAGTTTAGTAATGGTCCGGGACCGAGGTGATTGGATGCGCGTTTGAAAAGAAACGACCCTCACGATTTAAAGTGGCACAGGCAGCCACGGCAGACTGGACAGGCACATTTGTTCTCTAATTAACAACATTTTCAAAATAGCAGCATGGCAACTTGTAGCTCTGCATTGTAGTGCTATGCATAACATACATAGCACTACAATTTAGTTATTTAACGGACGTTCGCATCCAGAYTGAGTGTGTTCATCTTAAAAAAGCCAGGCGAGACAACCACATATCACAGTCGTATCCCAAACACATATGATATATACACTGCTCAAAAAAATAAAGGGAACACTAAAATAACACATCCTAGATCTGAATGAATGAAATATTCTTATTAAATACTTTTTTCTTTACATAGTTGAATGTGCTGACAACAAAATCACACAAATTATCAATGGAAATCAAATTTATCAACCCATGGAGGTCTGGATTTGGAGTCACACTCAAAATTTAAAGTGGAAAACCACACTACAGGCTGATCCAACTTTGATGTAATGTCCTTAAAACAAGTCAAAATGAGGCTCATTAGTGTGTGTGGCCTCCACGTGCCTGTATGACCTCCCTACAACGCCTGGGCATGCTCCTGATGAGGTGGCGGATGGTCTCCTGAGGGATCTCCTCCCAGACCTGGACTAAAGCATCCGCCAACTCCTGGACAGTCTGTGGTGCAACGTGGCGTTGGTGGATGGAGCGAGACATGATGTCCCAGATGTGCTCAATTGGATTCAGGTCTGGGGAACGGGCGGGCCAGTCCATAGCATCAATGCCTTCCTCTTGCAGGAACTGCTGACACACTCCAGCCACATGAGGTCTTGCATTAGGAGGAACCCAGGGCCAACCGCACCAGCATATGGTCTCACAAGGGGTCGGAGGATCTCATCTTGGTACCTAATGGCAGTCAGGCTACCTCTGGCGAGCACATGGAGGGCTGTGCGGCCCCCAAAGAAATGCCACCCCACACCATGACTGACCCACCACCAAATCGGTCATGCTGGAGGATGTTGCAGGCAGCAGAACGTTCTCCACGGCGTCTCCAGACTCTGTCACGTCTGTCACATGTGCTCAGTGTGAACCTGCTTTCATCTGTGAAGAGCACAGGGCGCCAGTGGCGAATTTGCCAATCTTGGTGTTCTCTGGCAAATGCCAAACGTCCTGCACGGTGTTGGGCTGTAAGCACAACCCCCACCTGTGGACGTCGGGCCCTCATACCACCCTCATGGAGTCTGTTTCTGACCGTTTGAGCAGACACATGCACATTTGTGGCCTGCTGGAGGTCATTTTGCAGGGCTCTGGCAGTGCTCCTCCTGCCCCTCCTTGCACAAAGGCGGAGGTAGCGGTCCTGCTGCTGGGTTGTTGCCCTCCTACGGCCTCCTCCACGTCTCCTGATGWACTGGCCTGTCTCCTGGTAGCGCCTCCATGCTCTGGACACTACGCTGACAGACACAGCAAACCTTCTTGCCACAGCTCGCATTGATGTGCCATCCTGGATGAGCTGCACTACCTGAGCCACTTGTGTGGGTTGTAGACTCCGTCTCATGCTACCACTAGAGTGAAAGCACCGCCAGCATTCAAAAGTGACCAAAACATCAGCCAGGAAGCATAGGAACTGAGAAGTGGTCTGTGGTCACCACCTGCAGAACCACTCCTTTATTGGGGGTGTCTTGCTAATTGCCTATAATTTCCACCTGTTGTCTATTCCATTTGCACAACAGCATGTGAAATTTATTGTCAATCAGTGTTGCTTCCTAAGTGGACAGTTTGATTTCACAGAAGTGTGATTGACTTGGAGTTACATTGTGTTGTGTTGTTTTTTGAGCAGTGTATAATAAAATACATAATACAATTAAGCAAAAAGGCCAGAGGAGGTGTGGTGTATGGCTAATATACCACGGCTAAGGGCGGAGTGCCTGGACTTATTGATACGATAAACTAGTTACCAATGAGGAGTAAAAACAAATGTTTTTTTCATATCTGTGGTATACGGTCTGATATACCACGGCTGTCAGCCAATCAGCATTCAGGGCTTGACCCATCCCAGTTTATAATTCAAAATACAATACGAAATACATAATAATGTCTGTGTGTTCCAGCATGTGATACTAGTGATTTAATCCACCTGCATGCTACATTATTCACCTTGTTTTAGTAATTAGCAATTTAGCACTAGGTTCATTAGGCTGTAACATCGAAAAGGCAACATTCAGCAGGAATTTTGGTAGGTTGACTTGATTTGTCTAACTATGGACATGATTTGGCCCAACTATGAACATGATTTTGCCCAAACTGATTGTGAGCCCAAATGTTTAACTGATTCCAGTGGGGGGAACAATCCATTGAAAGATAATTAGTGATGGATGATGGGGCAGATGTCATCTTGTCTTCGGGAGATTTTATTATCTTTTTAAAAATGTATTTGGTCTTTCACAATAGCTAATGTAAGTAATTATAACAATTGCCATCCCCTAAAATGGGCTATTTTTATGTATATTAGTCACTGTCCAAGAACACTACTGTCATTCCCRATACTTTTATTATTTTATTTGTGTCTTTGAAAATCAATTTAAAAATACATTTAGAAATTACAATGTCTATGCATTTTTTGTAAGCATTTATGGACAGTGTTGAATACAGGCTATATAAAATGAGAATAAGCAATATTGAAATGTCCCTTGCCTCAAATATCCTGTTTTTGTCATTTTTAGTATTGCTCACAAGCTAAGCAGAAACGGTAGCCATCAATGCAAAAGACCTTGTCTATGTAGAATAAGATGATGGGAAGGTTTAGCAAATCAGCTTCAACCACCTGAAGATTGTTACTCATTGGATTTTTCTTGAACGTGTGGTCATGTGTAGAAATCAAATAGCGTCGGAACATATTCAAACSCACAGGATTTGTGTAACATAGATCAGTGGTGGCCAACCCTCTGGGGTGGCCAACCCTAGGTGTACCTACCTCTAGCCAAGATATTCTACAGTCCTATTTTAAAGGGATAGTTCACCTGAATGAATTACATATTTAAATGTTTGCTTCTTATGGACAAGCCGAAACTGTAATCCATCCTATGGTTAGCTACTGCCACCAACTATTAATATTAGCTTCTTTTTTTATTTTTTTACCACAAACCAATGTAATTCAATGTCCCTAGTTAGCGTACTCTACATTTCATGCACAAATAATCTCAAAGTATCTTCAAGCCAAGTGGTCAAATTTTTTGTGTGTATTCAACCTTTATACATTAATACATCCAACCTGTGATTTATAAAAACATTTATTCCACCCTGGTCATTGGGCTAAGCAATGTGAAAATAAACTCATTAGTCAGCTTATTACGTACACCAACCCTTTTGCGAAAAATAGTTCGCTCCTACAGACCGTGAGTCACGTGGCCGTGGCTTGCTATTTAAAGCAGGTAGACAGGCATTGAGGCGTTCAGTTACTGTGAATGTTGGATGTTAGAATGGGCAAAAGCAACCTTGAGTGTGGTAGGAGCATGGTATGATCGTCGGTGCGAGGTGCACCGGTTCCAAACAAAAAAAACATCTAGTCACCAGCAGTKCTGTGGGCGAAAGCGCTGGAAAATTTGAGGAGTGGAAAGACATTGCCTGGTATGKCGAATCCCCGTTCCTGTTGTGTCATGCTGATGGCWAAGTCAGGACTCAGAGTAAGCAGCATGAGTCCATGGCCCCATCTTGCCTTGTATCAATGGTACAGGCTGGTGGCTGTGGTGTAATAGTGTGGGAAATGTTTTCCTGGCACACGTTTAGGTTCCTTAATATCAATTGAGCAACGTTTCCAATTCAGGCTGTTCTGGAGGCAAAGGGAGGTCTGACTCGTACTAGATGGGTGTACCTAATAAACTGAGTATGTAGAATCGCAGGAAATGATCTTTTAACAGATTTTTTTTCATAGAGGGGAGCCCAGACCCCTGGCTAGGGGTTGGAGCCAATGACATTCAAGAGAGCTTGGTGTGAGATTCCCTCTTCAAAAGTTGGCAGCCCTGGTCAAAACAACAGCCTAATTGTTACGCTCGTCGTTTGAATGAGGAGACCAAGGTGCAGCYTAATAGGCGAACATCTTACTTTTATTAAAATGAACACCAAAAAACAKCAAAATACAAAACGAACAAAGTTCTGCAGGCTACACAGCAACTATACAAAATCAAGATCCCACAAACTAAGGTGGGCAAAAGGCTGCCTAAGTATGATCCCCAATCAGAGACAACGATAGACAGCTGCCTCTGATTGGGAACCATACCAGGCCAAACAAAGAAATAGGAAAACTAGATTGCCCACCCTAGTCACACCCTGACCTAACCAAAATAGAGAATTAAAAGGATCTCTAAGGTCAGGGCGTGACACTAATCATTTAGAGTGAGGAGGGATGGGATTTCAGTGAGGTGGAGGTACAGTGGTATGCCCATAGAATTAGGATACTAGAATGGACATGAACCTTATTAAGATATTGTATGAAAAAATGTATTTGAAGAATTTATCTGCACTGTATGTTTGTTATCTAGCTAGCCAGCCGGTTTTATCAACTGCTAAAATGGTAACATTGTATTCAAACAATGCAGTCGATCCATAGCCATACACTGGCTGAAATCACTAGATGATAGGACTTAGACAAATTGTAAATGAAACATGTACCGATATTGTATCATATACAGAGCCTATAGAAAGTCTACAGAAAGTTATAGAACATTTTCCAAATTAAGAAAAAAAAATCATGAAACTGAAATATCACAATTATTTCAGATAATAGGTTGTTATTAATAAAATGTCACAATACGGTGCAGAGCGTTCGATTTGSCTGCTGGGGGGCGAGGAGACCTCCAGCTCTGTTAAAACCGTTGACAACTGCATGCTGTTCTCAAGGGCTTGTCAAAAAGATGTTCAAATTATTTGGTTGTAATATGAACCCCTCTTGAAGAGACCTACTAATTTCCGATTATTCCATGCAAAACAATTGGGCACATTTMAACTCTATGTCATAGTTGTACAGCAAGTACCTGCATGCTTTTCTTGGTCAGTAAACATTGTGTAATTTCAACGTAAACATATCACATTTTTAGACCTGTATTGTTTGCATTTTGATTGCAATTTTACGTAGGCCTAAAGGAAAGATAGGTCACGTGGAGATGTTGATATTAAAACCTATAATATATGTTGCCCTAAGAGTTTTGCAAAGTTGGTGGAAGCATCTTTGGCAGCCATTACAGCTGTGAATCATTCTCATTAAGATTCTACCAAGTATTAACTCTGGGGGGGGGGGGGTGGAGACTTATCCAATTGTGATATTTCAGTTTTATAATCGTTCCTTCATTTGGAACGTTTTCTATCATTTTCTTTCACTTTGAAAATGTAGAGTAAATCTGTAGGAGGAAAATCTAATGTAATCCCTTTTCAGATTTACACTTTAAGGCGGCAAAATGTGAAGAGAAAAACGTGCTATAGGCACTGTAATAACTCTCACAGCTTTCCAAGAAAATAAAAATGTAGACATGTATGGTCTGTTTACATATATTTTAGAGCAGGGATAATCAACTAGATTCAGCTGCTGGCCGTTTTTTAATGTGAAAAAAATCATTTTCTTGGGCAGATGAAAGCCCAAACAGATATAATATTTGACTAAAACGTAATCATCTCAAACCTTGCTTACATTTGTATACGATCACATGTATCTCTCTCTCTTATACGTGAGAATACTTTGGAACCGATTTCCAAAATTAAAATCACTTGGAGCTGATTTGCTGGTGTTTTTACAGTCTTTTATGTCCAACAAATAAAATCACTGGCCGGTTGGGTAACACTGTTTTAGAGGCTATTTATACAGAAAATGTGCATAGAACCCATATAAATGGTGTATATAATTATATGACATTATTTTAGGTTGACAATAATTTTATTACACAACACATGCCTTATTTTTGTTTTCCTGCATAAGTAAAATCAAGATTATGCGTCTGCCATTCATTCCAGTTAGACTGGTTTGGATTTCTCCCTGACCAATATGGCTGCCATTTTTACACCATTCTGAAACTTTGAGGGTTCATGACATAACCCCTCTAGTAATTTAATCAGTATGGGTATGCTTCTGCTCCCTCCCATTCTCTTCTCCTCTCTCCCTCTTCCTCCTTGTGTGTGCCTGCGTGTCTGTGGGAGTGTGTTTGACGCGTGGTGGTGGTACATACAGTAGCAGTCAAAAGTTTGGACACARGTACTCATTTAAGGGMTTTTCTTTATTTTTACTATTTTCTACATTGTAGAATAATAGTGAAGACATCAACTATGAAATAACACATATGGAATCATGTAGTAACCAAAAAAGTGTTAAACAAATCAAAATATATTTGATATTAGAAATTCTTCTAGTAGCCACCCTTTGCCTTGATGACAGCTTTGCACACTTGGCATTCTCTCAACCAGCTTCATYTGGTAGTCATCTGGAATGCATTTCAATTAACAGGTGTGACCTGTTAAGTTAATTTGTGGAATTTCTTTCCTTAAAGCGTTTGAGCRAATCAGTTGTGTTGTGACAAGATAGGAGTGGTATACAGAAGATAGCCCTATTTGGTAAAAGACCAAGTCCATATTATGGCAAGAACAGCTCAAAAAAGCAAGGAGAAACGACAGTCCATCATTGCTTTAAGACATGAAGGTCAGTCAATTGGAACATTTTCTTCAAGTGCAGTCGCAAAAACCATCAAGCGCTATGATGAAACTGGCTCTCATGAGGACCACCACAGGAAAGGAAAATCCAGAGTTARCTCTGCTGCAGAGGATAAGTTCATTAGAGTTAACTGCACCTCAGATTACAGCCCAAATAAAAACTTCACAGAGTTCAAGTAACAGACACATCTCAACATCAACTGTTCAGAGGAGACTGTGGGAATCAGGCCTTCATGGTCGAATTGCTGCAAAGAAAACACTGCTAAAGGACACCAATAATAAGAAGAGACTTGCTTGGGCCAAGAAACACGAGCAATGGACATTAGACCGGTGGAAATCTGTCCTTTAGTCTGATGGGTCCAAATTTGAGATTTTTGGTTCCAACCGCTTTGTCTTTGTGAGATGCAGAGTAGGTGAACGAATGATCTCTGCATGTGTGGTTCCCACCGTGAAGCATGGAGGAGGAAGTGTGATGGTGTGGGGGTGCTTTGCTGGTGATACTGTCTGTGATTTATTTCAAATTCAAGGCGCACTTAACCAGCATGGCTACCACAGCATTCAGCAGCGATACGCCATCCCATCTGGTTTGCTCTTAGTCCCACTATCATTTGTTTTTCAACAGGACAATGACCCAAATCGCACATCCAGGCTGTGTAAGGGCTATTTGACAAAGAAGGAGAGTAATGGAGTGCTGCATCAGATGACCTGGCCTCCACAATCACCCGACCGCAACCCAATTGAGATGGTTTGGGAAGAGTTGGACCGCAGAGTGAACGAAAAGCAGCCAACAAGTGCTCAGCATATGTGGGAACTCCTTCAAGACAGTTGGAAAAAGCATTCCAGGTGAAGCTGGTTGAGAGAACGCCAAGAGTGTGCAAAGCTGTCAAGGCAAAGGGTGGCTACTTTGAAGAATCTGAAATATAAAATATATTTTGATCTTTAAAAAAAAATGTTTTGTTGGTTACTACATGATTCCATATGTGTTATTTCTTAGTTTTGACGTTTTCACTGTTATTCTACAATGTAGAAAATAGTAAAAAAATAAAGAAAAACCCTTAAATGAGTATTTGTGTCCAAACTTTTGACTGGTACTGTAGTTCAAAAGCCCCATTCCTTAAAGCTCAGTCTCCCAGTGGGATGCTTTTGGTTGTATTACTGACGAAATAGCCTTTTAAACTAAGCCAACACAACAACAGCGTAAAGCCACCAAGACTTTATAGATGTAATATCGATGATAAGTGTTGTCGTAAACTCCCTTGTGGCTTGCTCTATTTCATTAATTTACCCAGGGCCCGAAACAATGGGCAAAATATGAACTTTGACCTCCGCCATCCCAAACAACAATAATCTAGTCGCACACAATGTTTTGATGTAATGTGAAATGGTTATTGTTGTCATAAACCACCTTATGACTAGCTGTGTTAGAGTCATGATTCAAAATAATGGGCAAAATAGGAATTGTGTTTACAGTAGTAATGGATAGGATTGTTTTGAGTTAGGATAGGACTAATGTCTAGAACAACGGTGTCCATATACCACATATTGCCCTAATGTTACTCAAAACCCCCAAGGAACTAGGCCAATTTCCCCCTCCTAAAGGCAGGATGTGGGGGCGCGTGTGTGTGTGTGAGGGGCTCGTAAAAGAGACCTATCCTCAGGGAGCCTAGAGGAAATTTAAAACAAGCTCTTTAAAACCCACCGACTGACCCTCAGTTCACAATGATGTACACACGCACTCACAGCTGATTAAGGGCTACTTTGGCGGTTATAACCATTAATCAGCTTCACTGTAGCATATCCCGTGCAAAGAGACATGGTATCTTATACGTGTTAGTTAAGGGTGCATAATCGTCCATCAACTTCAGTGCCTGGGTTTAACTGCTTCTTTAGATGACCTGCTATTGTCTGCCTTTTTATAGTTTTACCAGTCAGTCTCTTATGGGATTCGCTAGTCTAGCGGATCACTATCTTGAAGACGCAATCACACTACGTCTGTTGGAGACAGACAGGTCTGGTGGCAAATGAGGTGAGCCCTCCCCTCCTTATAAGGTGCCACTCGCCCCTCTGGTCGTTCTCGCCTCTCTTCCTTTCGGAAGAGATGTGCTAAATCATCAGGAGCGTTAGTCAACTAAATCCCTGTCTTTCTGCTGAACTGTTCTGAGGCGAACCGTGAGGTTAACACTGCCGAATGTAGGACCTCAGCTCCTGTTGATAGTGTTGAGTACTGACAATTTTTGTTTTGAGTAGAATTTATTTCCTCAGTCTCCGGTGGAAGCTAGCATCACACGGCTAGCTACTTGGTTAGCCAGCGACACAAGGCTTTAACTAACTTTAACTAGCTAAGTTTATCTATGGCCTCCCTCAGCGATCGTACATTCTCAGGGGCGTCAAGAGGTTGACAGGATTAATGTGTGTGTGCACGTGCACGTGTTTGTGCGCCTGTGTGTTGTGGAGTGCAACCCCATCGTCTGTCCTGGTGTTGTCAGTAGATTTAGTGAGCATTTAGTTCCTTGTTACTCTTGAGGGTCTAAGGAACCACCTCTTGGGTGTAACAAACAAAGAGGTTGTAAATATGGGTAGTGGCCTCACTCACTCCCTCTCTCTGTCTCTCTCTCCACTTTGTCTCCTGCTACCGCTCTACTTCTAGGTCATCCACAGAAGTGGGACCGTATTGGATAACAATCGCTACCCACACAAATTGAGGTCATAACCGCTTGACTGGGGAGTCTCTCTCTTCACCCAAATATCACATCATAAACAAGCAATGCTATGCAGGAGTCTTTATAGTCCCCCAACGGCCTAACCTGGGCTCTGTGACCTTTGTAGGTTTATAGGGGTTAAAGGTGAGGTTTCAGGCTGGATTATACATTGCTGGGTGTGGATGTTGGGGACATGCCGACGCGCACACACACACACACACACACACCCTCGGGCGAGGAAAGCAGGCGGCTGTCGGGCCCCTTTCCGATTCTTGTAAGGAGGACCCAGTGGGGTTATTTGTGTGAGGCAGGTGAGACTGAGTTGATTTTGACAGGACATTGTGTCCCTCTCTCTCTCCCTCTACCTTTCTCTCCCTAGCTCTCCCCCTCTCCCTCCCTTTACCCCTCCTTCTTTCAAGAGCCTGATACAGGATCTGACCAGTAAACAAATTGACAAAAGACCTTCAGCACGCTTATAGGGAAGGACACTCAACARGCACAGCACTTACACAAATGACCGATGATTGGCTGAGAGAAATTGARGATAAAAATATTGTGGGGGCTGTCTTGTTAGACTTCAGTGCAGCTTTTGACATGATCAATCATAGCCTGCTTCTGGAAAAACATGTGTTATGGCTTTACACCCRATACTATAATGTGGATAAAGAGTTACTTGTCTAACAGAACCCAGAGGGTGTTCTTTAATGGAAGCCTCTCAAACACAATCCAGGTAGAATCAGGAATTCCCCAGGGCAGCTGTCTAGGCCCCTTACTTTTTTCGATCTTTACTAACGACATGCCACCGGCTCTAAGTAAAGCAGTGTGTCTATGTCTGCGGATGACTCAACACTATACACGTCAGCTACTACAGCAACTGAAATGACTGCAACACTTAACAAAGAGCTGCAGTTAGTTTCGGAATGGGTATTAAGGAGTTCTAAATATTTCTAAAACTAAAAGCATTGTATTTGGGACAAATCATTCACTCAACCCTACACCTCAACTATATCTCGTAATGAATAATGTGGAAATTGAGCAAGTTGCGGTGACTAAACTGCTTGGAGTAACCCTGAACTGTCATTGTCAAAACATATTGATACAACAGTAGCTAAGATGAGAAGTCTGTCCATAATATAGCGCTGCTCTGCCTTAACAACTCTATCAACAAGGCAGGTCCTACAGGCCCTAGTTTTGTCGCACCTAGACTATTGTTCAGTCGTGTGGTCAGGTGCCACAAAGAGGGGGAGAAGGCCCTTAAAAGCACACGGAGAGCTAACATTAATCACATGCATGTCAATCTCTCATGGCTCAAAGTGGAAGAGAGTTTGACTTCATCACTATTTGTTTTTTGTAAGAGGTGTTYACAAGCTGAATGTACCGAGCTGTCTGTTTTAAAAATACTTGGACATCCATGCATACCCCACAAGCCACCAGAGGTCTCTTCACAGTCCCCAAGTCCAGACTATGGGAGCTGCACAATACTACATAGAGCCAKGACCACATAGAATTCTATTCCACATCAGGTAACTGATGCAAGCAGTAGAATCAGATTTTWAAAAAACTGGTAAAAATACACCCGATGGAACAACGGGGACTGTGAAGTAACACACAAAGGTACAGACACATGCAAATGCACATATTGTGGCATTAAACATGTTGTATTGTAGATATGTAGTGGATGTAATAATGTTATATGATGTACTGTTTTATATGTCATGTAAGTGCTTTAATATGTTTGGGACCCCAGGAAGAGTAGCTGCTGCAAATACAAATACTCTGCCACGTCTTTCATGGACCTTAGTCCATATATCTCAGCCTGTCTTTCTRCCCTCCCTATGGCTCATTCATCTTTAATGAGCTCAGATTGGGGCCTTTAATGGACTTCCCCCTCACACACACAAACACGTGTGCCCCAACCACCCCCCACAGACAGGAACAGATGCATTATTTAAATCCTAGGAAAAACCCCCCTAACAAACTGACTGTCTCCCCACTGAGACCATGCAATGGCCAGGCCTCCATCTGAGCCAGATGGTAAATCTAAGGAGGGATGGAGGGATGGGCGGAGAGCGATGGGCGGAGAGGCTTGATTATTGTTTAACCACCGGACTATAGTCGCCCTAGACCAGCCTGCCTGCCCGTCCGCTCAATCCAATTGGCTACGGACATTAGGGCCTGACCGGGCACAATGGCAACACCAGCTGGGGCCTGGAGTGTATTTGGTTGAGTTGTCAGCAGCGGGAGAGAAGGAAGAGATGGGGAGGAGGAGGAGGAGAGTTGTATCCAAAGGGCTTTGGGATATGTGTAAAACAGTGCAGAGGAGGAAGCTATTTCAATCCGTCATTTACATTTGGAAAGGCTTCCACGACTTCTGCATTTAGAGAGAGAAAAGGAGAGGGACAGACAGGACGTTGCTGAAAGAGGGCGAACGAGAAGCAAATTGACAGAGTAAAGAGCGGGAGAAAAGAGACTGCATTCCTAGTGGATCATTAAGAGCTTAAAGGGTATTAGGTGATTTTCCACCAAATAATCTGATGAGCTCTTCACCCTTTCAGAAGAAACTTCCTGTCTGTGAATAGGAAAAGATTAGGATGTGCTTGTGTGTCTGCGTCGTGACCGTATGTTGTCCAACTAGTAGGGCCGGCGCAATTACCGTATAATTGTGCAACCGACAATTATGGATGAAGATCGTCATGACAATAACCGTCATGAGCGTTTTAAGGAAGACAGAAATGTGTGTGCAACGAACAGCTGACTGAAGACTGGGACGGCCGGCAATTCGTGCGGTTGACTCAGTTTCTGCAGTGACGTCGACTCTTCGAACAATCAAGGTGTTGTCGCAAAGGAGGTTGCCTAGACAACGCCCTCCCTTCCTGCAGCAGCAGCACATGCGGCCAGGAGCGGAGGACAGGAGAAAATGTGCAAAAAGAACACAAAAGATGCTATTCAAACAATATAACCATCATCCAAAATGCCATGACTGTCACAGCCTACCAACTAGTGGATAGCAAATAGAGGATAGGGCATGTTATGTATGGGATTCCCTCTGAACTTTGCACTCTAGAAATAGAGGACATGGAAGGTACACTCTTAGCACCTTTTTTTCTATCTAGAAATGGTTCCTCTGTTTTATTTAATYTCACTGCTACAWTCGTATGGTTCCAATACACATGGGCGAGATTGATCGCATGCCTCGCTCATGGCTGTCTCTGCGTCTGCTCGTGACGTGTGAGTGAAATTTACCATGGCAATGGAGGGAAAAGAGAGGGGTGGGAGAGAGAGAACCCTTTGGAAAACCCTTTAACCCTAGGAGAACCCTTTAAAGAGCCTTTTTGGTTCCAAGTAGAACCCCTTTGGGTTTCATGTAGGACCCTTTCCACAGAGGGTTCTACATGGAACCCGAAAAGGGTTCTATGTGGAACCAAAAAGGGTTCTCCCTGGAACCTAAAGGGATTCTCCAATTTGGACAGCCGAAGAACCCTTTTGGAACCCTTTTTTTTTTAATATAGAGTAGCTTAAACCTCCAAGGTTTGACTCTGTAGCACAAATTCTCTTCACTCTCAAAGGTAAACACAACTAAACAGACCACAGTTGAGATAAACGACTATGTTCTCTTTCCGCTTGAGCTGAAAACACAAACAAACATTCAGGCCGACAGTAGAACGTGCTCTATCAGATGGGATATAAGCCACTAATAGGCTAGTACTCTGGGTTTTCACTGCTGCAATTCAAACGTCTATATTTCACTCAATCTCTCTCATGCTGTTTCATTTGACAAATATATTTTTTTAAAGGGATGTAAAATGCTTGTTAGTGTTTTGCCCCCAGCTTTTCTTTTACATTCTGGTTTGAATCTAAACTGGTTATGAAGTTAGTCTTTCCCCCTCAAGACCAGCTGTGGTGTGTGTTTGAGTCTGTCTCGTGCATTGGCCTGCGTGAGTGTTGCAAAGACATCATAACCTCTCTGTTGCTCTGGGGTTTCTGTCAAATACTTCTCTGTTTTATTTAATGTCACTGCTACATCCGTATGGTTCCAATACACATGGGCAAGATTGATCGAATGCCTCGCTTATGGCTGTCTCTGGGTCTGCCCGTGACGTGTGAGTGAAATTTACCATGGTAATGGATGGAAAAGAGAGGGACGGGGGGGGGGAGAGAGAGAAGAGATGTCATGGATTTGACTACTTCCTTTCGTTGGGCCAATTTGACTAGTTTGGAACGTTGAGGCTGGTTATTGTCGAAGATGTATAGGGGGTACACACACACACACACACACACACACTCTCTCTCAAGGGAAGACATGCACTCACGCCTAGATGTATCTTTGTCAGTGAGAAGTCAGAAAGTCCCCATAGTCTTGTGTCATCAAAACTCTACAGCCAAACAGAAATGCTCTCTTTTGTTGCTGCTATTACACCACAGCAAGTTGGGCTGAAACGAACCGCACCGACTCTCATTCTTGACCTAGTTTTCCTCTTTTTTTTGGTCTCTGTAAAGGCATTGAGGCCTTTTTCAGTAAAGGCTCCTATACAGAGTCAGTGTAGATACAGGGCTTTCGGAAACTATTCAGACTCTTTGACTTTTTCCACATTTTGGTATGTTACAGCCTTATTCTAAAATAYATTAAATKGTTTTTTCCCCTCATCAATGTTTTATTTACTTTTATTTGAACTAGGCAAGTCAGTTAAGAACATTCTTATTTACAATGAATGCCTACCCCGGCAATGAATGCCTACCCCGGCAATGAATGCCTACCCCGGCAAGTCTTCTTGGGTCTGACGCTGCAAGCTTGGCACACCTGTATTTGGGGAGTTTCTCCCATTTTTCTCTGCAGTTCCTCTCAAGCTCTGTCAGGTTGGATGGGGAGCGTCGCTGCACAGCTATTTTCAGGTCTCTCCAGAGATGTTCGATCGGGTTCAAGTCCGGGCTCTGGCTGGGCCCCTCAAGGACATTCAGAGACTTGTCCCAAAGCCACTCCTGTGTTGTCTTTGCTGTGTGCTTAGGGTCGTTGTCCTGTTGGAAGGTGAACCTTCACCCCAGTCTGAGGTCCTGAGCACTCTGGAGCAGGTTTTCATCAAGGATCTCTCTGTACTTTGCTCCGTTCATCTTTCCCTCGATCCTGACTAGTCTCCCAGTCCCTGCCGCTGAAAAACATCCCCACAGCATGATGCTGCCACCACCATGCTTCACGGTAGGGATGATGCCAGGTTTCCTCCAGATATAACGCTTGGCATTCAGGGTAAAGAGTTCAATCTTGGTTTCATCATACCAGAGAATCTTGTTTCTCATGGTCTGAGAGTCTTTAGGTGCCTTTTGGAAAACTCCAAGCGGGCTGTCATGTGCCTTTTACTGAGGAGTGGCTTCCGTTTGGCCACTCTATCATAAAGGCCTGATTGGTGGAGTGCTGCAGAGATGGTTGTCATTCTGGAAGGATCTCCCATCGCCACAGAGGACCAAGACCCTTCTCCCCAGATTGGTCAGTTTGGCCGGCCTGCCAGCTCTAGGAAGAGTCTTGGTGGTTCCAAACTTCTATTTAAGAATGATGGAGGCCACTGTGTTCTTGTGGACCTTCAATGCTTCAGAAATGTGTTGGTATCCTTCCCCAGATCTGTGCCTCGACACAAGCTCTACGGACAATTCCTTCGACCTCATGGCTTGGTTTTTGCTCTGACATGCACTGTCAACTGTGGGACCTTTTATATACACAGGTGTGTGCCTTTCCAAATCATGTCCAATCAATTGAATTTACCACAGGTGGACTCCAATCAAGTTGTAGAAACATCTCAAGGATGATCAATGGAAACAGCATGCCATTGATGGTCTGAATACTTATTTAAATAAGGTATTTTGTAAAAAAATAAATAAATCTGAACCTGTTTTTGATTTGTCATTATGGTGTGTTGTGTATAGATTGATGGAGTTGTTTTTATTTCATCCGTTTTAGAATAAAGCTGTGACATAACAAAACGTGGGAAAAGTCAAGGGGTCTGAAAACTTTCCGAAGGCGCTGTATGTTGTTTTACTCAGGCACAGCAGATCTGGCGGTATCAAATGACGCAACACCACCCCCTTTTCAATCAAAGGAATTATATTATACCTCCACTCCGGTAATAGAGACAGGCCTTAAAGGGGCTATTGCCTGCGATGATGATGCTTCTTCCAGACCCGAAGCCACATTATGGTTTGCTGTAGTCTAGCTGCTGACGCACTATGCCAATACGTTTATATTGGCTTGATGTCACTGTCTTACACACACACTTCCTGGCATGGAATGTGACGCTACGGGCTCGTCTGCACGGTGTGTGTATGTGTGACATAGGGACCGAGAATAACTTATCGTAAATGAACAGACCTACTTACCTGTCACAATCAGCATGACCTGATTCCAAGGGGCTTTTGAGGATATATACAGTATATATTTTTTCTTTCCATGCATTTCTGAGCGGTTACAACCGTAAAAAGGGTTTAATTGGAGCCTGTTGGTCATACTGTATTAACTCGATGTGAATCGTCTGTACAGTGTGGCCGGCCGTATGGACAGACAAACAGGGATGGGGGTACATATCATTGGATTGCACACACAAAACAATGCATGCACACAAACACACACATGCGTGCACACACACACACACAGACAGGCACAGACACATACACACTCAGGCCCGCACACATACGCACAAACACACACACCTCGCATCTCAATCCAGCCCCTGTCCCCCCAGCCTATATGCAAAATGCCACACGGAAATGATGGATCAAACATTACTCTGGTTATTGCTGAACAACAACATTTCAATATGGGCACACGGGCATCACTATCTTGATTGGATGGGTTTCCTGACATCACAACGGATCTGTTGCAGCACGTGTTGGTACGTTATGTAGATTGAGGTTCTCTCCTAATTTCTAATCCTGTCAACCCCAAGCCACCCCCCTCTCAGTCAATCAGTCAGTCAGGCCCATATGGGGAACAAGCATAGGCCCAGACCCCCAGATGAACACAGACTGATTCCTCTCCTGGCCTGCTCTGCTKCAGGATTTAGTCTGGGGGGGAAAAACTCCTGCTTTGATCCTGACTAGTATTACAGTGCCAGCTATTGTGATGCAGCCAACTAGCAGATGGTTTGGAATCCGGAGGAATTCCTACAAATCCTTATCCCACATTTACGGGTTGTATTGTTGAAAAGATTACTATGTTGGATGTGAAAAAGAACACCTTGGTACTGTATAGTATTTGTTGTGAGAACACCATCTCCCCTAAACCTTTGCCAACATATGTTTTACTACTACTGTAGTGCCCTCCAGATTACATAAGATTAGTTGGTCCAAAAAGGAAGTTAATGAAATTGAGTTCTTGTCCTGTGTATTTGATCATCTGTGGCCTTGAGTTTGACCCAGGAAAGAGAGATGACTGTTTTTAGAGTTTTGCACTCCCTGTGGACCAGTGGTGTAAAGTACTTAAGTAAAACTACTTTAAAATACTACTTAAGTCGTTTTTTGGGGGTATTTCTATTTTTTGCCAACTTTTACTTCACTGCATTGCTAAAGAAAATAATGTACTTTTTACGCCATACAGTTTCCCTGACACCCAAAAGTACTCGTTACATTTTGACGGGAAAATGGTCGAATTCACACACTTATCAAGAGGTCCTCCCTACTGCCTCTGATCTGGTGGACTCGCGAAACAAATGAAATCACAAAACACAAATGCTTTGTTTGTAAATTATGTCTGAGTGTGCCCKTGGCTATCCGTCAATAAAAAAAGAAAGAAAATTGTGCCATTTGGTTTACTTTTTGATACWTAAGTATATTTAAAACCAAATGCTTTTAGACTTTTACTCAAGTAGTATTTAACTGGGTGACTTTCACTTTTACTTGTCATTTTCTATTAAGGTATCTTTTACTTTTACTCAAGTAGGACAATTGAGTACTTTTCCCACCACTGCTGTGGACTAGAGATACCACTCTTCCTCTGATGAAACAAATTCCACACAATCAAAGCCAACAACTTCAAAGGGATCCCCCGGGACTCTCTTTCWTAACGCCTGTTCGAGGCGATAGAACGTTCCGCGCTGACTCTGAATCTGACGTTATAAAGTCAATGTGGGCCGCCATGTTGGGTGGATACGACCTCCTAGCACAGTGGCCAACCTTTACTGCTCTCAGATGGCCCCCCTGTGTGTAACTGGAGCCGGTGTAGGGAAGCAATCACTCCAGCACCTCCAGGGGGCCTAAACGCTTCATTAGAGGAGTGTTTGTTTAACGCCGCCCCTACCAAGAGGCCTAAACCCCCACCCCCCCCTCCCTTAGCCACCACTCCTCAGCCTGTAAACCCCCTCCTTCCTGACTCCCTTCTGAGGCCCTGGTCTCCAACCTCTTGTGACCGCCGGTTTAGGGAGCGAGAGGGTGGGTCGTGCACCGTGAGGTCGGCAGGTCGACTGCTGTTTTGAAAGGCGTGCCTGGAATACCGTAGGAGCGGTCCCTTTCTAAGGCTAGGGGTTAACACACAAAGTCAACATGGGCTGGGTCCTGACTGCTCTTTCCACACACACACATGCAATCACACGCGAGAGCAAGCAGGCACGCACACACTCTATATCGTTTCTCCTCCTCCAATCTCTCACACACACACACACACTGTCGTCCTTAGTGCATTTGCTTCACTTGACACCTCCAGTCAGGGCGTCAGGTCTTTGTCCACATCTCTGACCCGTTAGCCCATTGACACAGCTGGAGAGGCTCAGCTTTGGGGGAGTTGGCTATCCCAGAGCGCACTGCTGGGGCTGCCGGCACGCCTGTCCTGACCTCCTATCAACCGGGCCCACGGCCCAGTTTCATCACCGCAGGCTGAACCACCTCTGAGACAAACACCCTCTCTCTCGCTCTTAAGTTTTGTATTTCTCTCCTCCTGTCGCTCTCATCCACACTTGTCTCCCCCCCCACATTCTATCTTTACTCACTTTCACATTCTCTTTCTCTCCCTCTCTCTCGTTCACACTCTTTCTCCTACTTTCCCTCTATTTTTCTCTCCCCCATCACTCATTTTCTCTCCTTCACTCTATTTCTCTTAATCTCTCTTCTTTCCCCCTTTTCCCCCCAAAGTGTCATGGCATCGTATTGCAGGATGACAGACTGTTTTGTGAGGGTTAGTGTGACCCAGAATATCTGGTTTCCTACCACTCTGTAGACCATTGACATCCAGTCTCTCAACAGTGCTACTGACTCGGGACAAGGCCAGCGTTGTGCTACAACCCCAAGCTCTGTGTGCTTAATTCAATAATGGCAATGGGGGGGGGGGGGGAAGAGAAGGTTACTTGTGTCACGACTGTTTTGCGTAGAGCCTAGCATGTGTTTTGAGACATGTGACTCTGGCCCGATTGGCTACGTAGCCCACACAACTCGAACCCACCAACACACGCACGCACAAACAGACACATCATTTTCCATGGGGCAAGCCAAAGAGGAATTGTTTTCATGAATTAAGGTTTAAGTCGATCATCTTGATTCTATGGAGAGGATGATATAGTGTGATATAAAGAGACGGAGCAGCACCCTGTGTTATGAGACAGGGGACTAATATATTTGAATGTCAGTGACATGACAGTTTCATGGCTACAGTGCATGCAGCGGTGGTGTGTGTATGTGTATCTCTATTAGATTAGATCTCAGTCATGCGGCCAAGCACTGACGTCAACACTGACTTTCACAAAAGCCCAGATCAGCCAAGAAAGAGTTGACGCAAGAGATAGAATCTCAGCATGTGTGTACATACATGTTTAGTTTAGTTTATTAGGATGCCCATTTAGCTACTGCACATGCAGCAGCTACTCTTCCTGGGGTCCACATAAAACATACAAATACATGACAAAGTACAGAACAGTTTTAGACAAGGACATTACATTAAAAACTTTTTTCTTTTAAATGTATAGTTGTGTGTGTGAAGTTAAGGGCCAGGCGTGCTGTGTTGTTGTGAGTCTGCTGTAGCGTTACTAGGTCTTTCTTTGCTGCACCTGATCGTAATACCGGGCAGTAATCAAGACGTTCTCATCTTGTCCCAACTAGT
Source organism: Salvelinus sp. IW2-2015 (assembly GCF_002910315.2). NCBI lineage: Eukaryota > Metazoa > Chordata > Actinopteri > Salmoniformes > Salmonidae > Salvelinus > Salvelinus sp. IW2-2015. The sequence continues at coordinate 14,723,007 of NC_036876.1, forward strand.
AGAGTTGATCTTTGTGTCAAAAACGCAGATTACATTTTWWAAATTTTAAATAACAGACATACCTCTCCCTATCTTCACAAATACTTTGTCAACATGACTTGACCATGATAACTGACTATCCAATGTTACTCCTGGGAGGTGAGAGGGGAGGGGGGGGGTCTTTTTGTAGCCATTTCCTAGTGACAGCCTTTGTACTGGCTGCCAGTAGGACCGTCAACAGTTAATTTACACGATAGAGAAAAGTATCAGGTATTTCACCCAAATACAAATAAATGTATGTTTGTTCTGTGTCAAATTCCATTATTTTTCCAATGTTTGTTCTGTGTCAAATTCCATTATTTTTCCAATGTTAGATTGTATTTTTTCCCAGTAAGGTTCGATTGCGGGGCAGGACCAAGAGATATGAGAGTGATCCACCCTTGATAACCCAACAAGGGTGTTCTCTCCAACAAGGGTGTAGTGAGCCAGTCTGTTTTGATTTCAGTTTAGATGTTATGAAGAAGCGTATAACTTTCTTCCAACAGAATTCTCTCCATGACCTTGAGTAGGTGGAGCTATGTTGAGTCTCTAATATGTTCAACCATGTTTCATCAGTTATTTCAATGTTAAGTTCCTCCTCCCATTTCTGTTTAAAATATAGTTTGTAGGGTGATGGTCGGATTTGCGTTTATTGTCGAAGGAATGAGCGTTACACCGAGGCCTGTACTCTGGAACGGGATCGATTTGGTGGAGGGTCSGTCATGGTCTGGGGCGGTGTGTCACTGCATCATCGGATAGAGCTTGTTGTCATTGCAGGCAATCTCAACGCTGTGCGTTACAGGGAAGACATCCTCCTCCCTCATGTGGTACCCTTCCTGCAGACTCCTCCTGACATGACCCTCCAGCATGACAATGCCACCAGCCATACTYCTCGTTCTGTGCATGATTTCCTGCAAGACCGGAATGTCAGTGTTCTGCCATGGCCAGCAAAGAGCCCGGATCTCAAACCCATTGAGCACGTCTGGGACCTGTTGGATCGCAGGGTGAGGGCTAGGGCCATTCCCCCCCAGAAATGTCCGGGAACTTGCAGGTGCCTTGGTGGAAGTGTGGGGTAACATATCACAGCAAGAACTGGCAAATCTGGTGCAGTCCATGAGGAGGAGATGCACTGCAGTACTTAATGCAGCTGGTGACCACACCAGATACTGACTGTTACTTTGGATTTTGACCCCCCCTTTGTTCAGGGATTCATTATTCCAATTCTGTTAGTCACATGTCTGTGGAACTTGTTCAGTTTATGTCTCCGTTGTTGAATCTTGTTATGTTCATACAAATATTTACACATGTTAAGTTTGCTGAATATAAACGCAGTTGACAGTGAGAGGACGTTTCTTTTTTTTGCTGAAGTTTACATGATTCCATATGTGTTATTTCATAGTTTTGATGTCTTCACTATTATTCCACAATGTAGAAAATAGTAAAAAAAATAAAGAAAAACCCTTGAATGAGAAGGTGCGTCCAAACTTTTGACCGGTACCGTGTGTGCAGTCAAACAAGGGTTGAAGGTTCACACCTTGCATGGTCGCACTGTAGCTCATATCCTTTCTAACACACACACACACACACACACACACACAACACACACACACACACACCACACACAACCTCCAATTGCCCATTCGTTGCACCACATCTTTAACACTATAATCAGTGCAATCACTCCTTCGCCACCCTAAAGCTCAGCTTCTTCCCCTGAAGCAACATTTGTGGTTTTATTTCACACTACCCAAAGTCTGCTCTCAGCTCAAGAAGCACTCCTCCCACTATTTGCAATGAACCCATGGTAGGTGCATCTGGACTGCACCCCATAATACCCTGCCTACCGTAATGAACACTAGCTCTAAGGAATGCCATCTCGGGTTCTACTACGGCCTTGAAAATACTCTACGTCATTGACAACCTGTGTCTTGCTGCATTTTTGTTTTCGCCTGACTGTTGGCAAAAGAAAAGTGAGATGCGAGTGAGATGAAAACCCACCGTTCTTCTGTTTTGAGGATTGTACCACCTTGTTGTGATAGCCCTGCCCAAAGAAATCAGCTCCTACCCCAAAATGTGTGTGGTCCTTTTCTGACAATTTTTTTACCAAACCCAAACCTCTAATCTACTAACATACAGTAGACGTGAAGGTTAGGTTGGTTTGTTTTTGCATAGCTAGGCACACACCCTCAAGTGTTTAGTTTATAGTCCAGAAAAGCCTTAATTACATATGATTTAGTTTCAATGTGTCAATTTACACATGGTAAAACTTTTCAGTTCTGAACCAGCGTTTCTAGGCTACAGCCTATGCAATACAGCAGACCTTGTTTTGTTGAGTCTGAGTTGGGTGAGGTATTATACAGTATCCTTGTATTTCAACTTGAGCCCCACTCTCARATCTGTCATTGGCTGGCTGTTGTTCTCCCCTCTGGACACAAAACCGTGTGACGGGTGCAGTGAGGGACGCGGACGGTCCTTAATGACCTACTATTACCATAAACTGCCGATTTTCCCCCATCCCTAGGGGCGAGCCAGCCTGAGTTCAATAACCCATCTGCCGCTGGGGAAAAGGGGGAGAACTCCGAACTGGGCCAGCCCTGCCTGCCTGCCTGATGTTTTTACATTTTCTTCACTTCGTTAACTGCACACTGGAATACGAGCCCGAGAGCTGGGTGGAGAGAAAAGGGGTCGCGTCTCACCTTTCAGCAAAGATAGAGAGGGGGAGATATTCGAAAAGTTCAGTCTGCCCTCGGCGCGCTTGCTTGCAAGGCACGACTAGCCCTCTCATTATTGGCCGCCTGTCAGCACCGTAACAGACTGCAGATGCAAGCATTCAAACAAGATCCGCTCCGTTTCTGAGCTGAGCAGACCATGCAGGCACAGGCAGTTTGAGTAGGTTTTGAAAGAGGGAGGACGGAAGGAAGGAAGCAAAGAGGGAAAAGGAGGAGAAAAGAGCCGGAGAAAAGTTTGTTAGGAGACTCGTGACGGAGACGTTACCGGTTGGTCGTAAAGCGCACGGTTAAAGCCTGTTCAGAGCTGGTATCGCGGGACAAATCTATCAAAGAAACATACAAGGGTCCGTCATTGGCTGCTGACCCGTGGAGAGGGGGATTTTTATTGATATTCGACAGCTGCCGGGCACTCGCCTGCTTCTGTTTGCTGGGATTTAGATGCGTTGGGAAGCCACCATGCAGAGCGATCCCATTTTGTTCGCMTCCAGGGGTGAGTGTATTCAAACGTCAGCATGCGTTTTTGGTTCAGGGCTTCAACAGCTGGCCACTGTAAATATTGATATGTGTCTGACACATCTATTTACAATCTCCCCTTGAGAGCTGCTGGTTTTAAAACGAAACGAGTTCAATAGCCAACACACTTACTGGAAGTGAACATATAATTACATATAATTCCTTGATGATGCATTAGACWAGGCCTATTATTGTATAATAATGTAACGTTATATCCAAATAATAAACAATGCATTGTTGCTAATCATTATCACCCCGCATTGTACATTGCCATTGCAGCTTTGCTATAATGAAAACTCATTAAATGAATTATTCTGTGTGCAGTTATAATAATAGTTCCTCTCATAACAGAGAGAGCGAGAGGTTGCTGGAGCCTGGAAAGATTGCTGGCCACCGCTGGCTCCTGACAGTGTCATTAGGGTCGTGGTTTTGTTGTCCATGGAATTATGCGTCGCGACTAGAGCGTAGCTAGTTGCAACCTGAGCCCTCCCCGCCCTCTCCCCTTTCTGACCCCGGGCAACACTGATGAATAGCAGCCCTCTCAGCGTCCAGGCAGTCCCTCATGATAATCACTGGATTGTGCTGTCGCTGGGCGCAGCTGCCGCCCGCTGGCTCGGGACGAAGTGACCAGTGACCGCTTCGTTCCAGGGGAGCGCACTTGGAGCTCCTACAGTATAGTGTGCATGAGTTTTACGCGCTCATTGATTTGTGTGGATTACTTTTGTTGCTGTACCACCAATTCAACCAGGGCATCATAGTTTATAATATATCATAACAGTCATGGAACGCTTTTGTTTATTTTCCAATGTTATTCTAAATCAGATTTTGTTTCTCCGATTAGGTTTATTCTATACAAATTAAGCGATTTTTCTATGATATTACTTACACAAATGATTGTGGTGGTGTCACTCAACTCATCCGTTACGTAGGCCCACATAGCTAAGGTCAACCTAGAGGTAATGTAAGATTGTAAGAACACCAAGTGGCTCCATATCTCTTGTTTCTCTGCAGGAGACCGTATCCCTACAATAACAAAACCTGGCTCCACTGTTACCCTCCTCTATCCTCGGGTTGGCAGCTGCGTGGTATCAGGTAGCTTGGCAATTTATCGCAGCTTAACATTTGGTAGGGTCACCGACAGACATCCATTGTGTAGTAATGCTGTAATCTCATCTCCACGCCACATGAGAATGTGGGAAGTGTGTTTTGGCTCAAGGGCTGGGACATGGAGAGGGTGTTTTTTAAGTTTTTTGCCTTGTGATCAGCCTATCCACAAGTGGGGGTACTAGCAGCAGGCAAACTTGGCAGTTGGAAAGAAATCACTTTCTGTCCCTGTTTCTAAAACTCTTACGTGGTGCCATTTTGGGGGCAATATGAATGGAGTGTTAATGTGTTTATTATCGTAGTTTCCCCTCGGTCGGAAACCCTCAGACGATATGGCTTTAATTGGCACCGCGTTGGGTGCCTGTGATGTGGCCATGGTGTCAGCAATTTGGCTCCCTTCGTTRGTTGGCCCATTTGGTTCTGTTTTAGCGAAAAGGGGGTCCCCCTCTCTTTTAGAACCCCACTCAGCACCCCAATGATGATGGATTTGTAAAGGCTTTCTTGTGTCAAAAAATAAACGGGACCCCCTTTCAATGGCAGGAAAACCCGATCCAKAGAGGAGGAGAAGAGAGAGGAAGAAAAATGAGTTCGTAATCCCCCCTCATCAAAGTCAATCTGTCAGTGAACTGGCATGCAGGCACAGAGTTGAATTCCAACCCAAATTGGAGACCCCTAGCCGCCTCTCCATTCCTGTCAATAGCCTTATGCACATTGGAAAACCATTGTGATGAAGAGCCATATGTAGACTTATATAAGACTTGTGTCATACAGTGTAACTGTCATGCATTGCGACTGTCATATGGTGTGGCCATCATATAGTTTAACTGCCTTTATCCAACACAAATCCAAAGCCTTTTGACTTGATATAATTGCATGTGGACACACTACGAAAACGTAAATCGTGAACCAAGATTAGGCTTGATGTAGCATTGGTTTCACAGGGACATCTGATTTAATTTCCGAATGCATGCAGTATTAGCAATCATAAATAACTACTCCTGCTTTCCTTGGTAATATCCTCAGGGCAATAACTGATGCTGTTGATAACTCCTGATTAGCCCTTAGCCTGATTTATAAAAGGCTTAGCATCTGTAAGAGGATGAGCTGGTTAGTGAGTTTGATTATCTGTCTGGGGTGAAGATGTACATTTGGTCCGGATAGAACCAACACCATCGCGAGAGGGTTTTGTTGGGGTCTGGCATTGCCAAATGGGCGGGGGGGGGGGTCCGATTGGGAGGGGCGCAAGAGTAGCTCTTGAGAAAAACGCCATCAACAACATGACTGGGGTGGAAAGGGGGTTGCGGTCGGTGCTGGGTGGAGTCTAATGGGAATAGATGCTTTTAAATACTGTCTGGTTAGGAGCTGTCAATCAAAGCGGAGCGGTTTCCCTTTGAGCGTCACAGCAGATAACTTGGCATTAGGCCAATACATGGATGGCTCTCTAGCTTTACCACAAACGTGAAGTATGGCACGGGAGCCTACATGCTCATCTCATCCACCTCCTTCTGACTCTGATAGACTACATCAGCCACGCTGTCCTCTTTTGACTTTCCTTCTTTCTTTATTGGTTGAATGCAAATGGCTGGTGACATAACTAAAGTCCAGGTTGGGATGGGATGCCCTCCCCTGGCACCACCAAATCTCCTCAGGCCACTCCATTCCTCCAAGAAAGATGAGTCCAACCCTGAAATCCAGAGCCTCTAACCACCATCCTCTCCTGTGTTCTTTTCTTCCCTCCATCCCCTGTCGGTGGTGTGCTTTCACGTCGAGTGCTCTGTAATTATCCCCTTACACAGATACTGGAGGAGCTTCACTCTCTCTTTCTCTCACGCCTGCCCTCTCCCTCCATCTCTCTCTCTCCATTCCTTCCTTCTCTCTCTCTCCATTCCTTCCTGCCCTCTTTCTCCATTCCTTCCTGCCCTCTCTCTCTCTCTCTCCATTCCTTCCTACCCTCTCTCTCTCCCTCTCCACTGCCTCTCTCTCTCTCTATGAACTACAGACTCTGGTTCCCTTCTCTCAGATGACGGGTAGGTTTTTGAGGTCCAGATCAGTCCGACTCAGATGTTTGTGGTTTGGCACATCTGCTTGTGAAACCACCTGTGTGCCTGATAGAGATGATGTAGTCCCACTGCGATGTTCCCTTGGCGTTCTCCATGGAACACAGAGCCCTGGTAATTACAGGCCAGGATAGCGATTGCTTGTCTCTCATCGTGAGCTAATGCAGCCACCGATCTCATCATCTTACAGTACATGGGTTGGGTTCTCCGGGGGGAAAGYACCCGGAAGCGCGAGTGTTTTTATTGAAGGTTTATTAAAGGTCCGTTGCGTCTCTATGACCGTGATTTGATGTGATGTTCACCCTTTTGATCGGGGTGATCGTGGCCTGCAGGCCCGACTCTTGTCTCCACGGAGTTTAGAGGATTGTTAAGGTAGAAATAGGATGTATAGAACTGCCACGATTCCCTACTCTAAATGACAGGGAATCATGTATGTTCTACACACCACATTTCTGTCTGACTTGCTGTGTAATCTACGAAAAGAGTCCCAGGTGAGCTTTTCTGGGTCAAACAGGGGCTCCAGGGAGAGAGTTCCAGGGGCCCAGGGGAGGTAGCGTGTTTCCCCCCGCACTGGGCTTCCTCTCTCTGAGTGTGGGCGTAGGCCGACTGGAGGAAAATGTGCTGACTCAGACCCTGGAGTAAGGCACTCAGTTCACCCCAACGGAGGGAAGGAGGGAAGGAGAGAAGGGGGAAAAGTTCCAATCCAGAGACGAGGGCAGACGAAGGAGGAGGGGCACAGTAGGAGGGTCAGCTGGAAGAGCCAGCTGTAGCGTGTGTGTGTGTGTGTGTGTGTGTGTGTGTTGGGGGTTGATATAAGGAGCTGTGTGCAACCAGTGTTGAGCGATGCCCTGTTGTGTGGCGGCGACTGAAGCGAGGGGGGTAACCATGGCGATGCCAGACCATAAACCACCCCAAATGAACGTCACAAACGTCCAACTGCAACATTCTGCCCACAGCGCAACAGATTATGTGGCTGTTCCCTATATCCCACAATGCCACTGGATATATTGCATTTGCTGATTTACCATTGACATTCTGCGGACTAGTAAACTCAACCATACCTGCGCTGCAAGCAAACTATGTTTGGTGGTCCATGTCCGCAGTGCATACACTAACCAGCCTGTCATTGGTCCAGGTCTACAGTATCTTATGCCCATTGGCTCAGTCAACACACGGAGTCTGGGCGGGCTCTATCATCAGACGTCAAAGTGGAGCAGGCTGCCGCCTTGATCCGAAGAACACCAGAGCTCCCTCAGAAGCCTGGCTCGAGTTTCTCAAACAGACACGATGTCAGATTACATAGGCTTTATGATCTAGCCTTTATGATCTATGGTCTAGACGACTAGTTGTAGGACACATGTGGGCGTCATACGATAGCTCAATACAGACTGGTTACAGGATGGATAATGACAATGCGCTCTCTYATTTGTGTAAATACACCCACTGGTTTTCCTGTATTCTAAGGGTGAGTTTGGGTTGTGTTTGTAGGCTACACAATGGGGAAAATAAACAATGAGTGTACAAAGACATTAAGAACACCTTCCTAGTATTGGGTTGTGGCACTCATTTTGCCCACAGCACAGCCTCAYTTCGTCAGGGAATGGAGTCTACAAYGTTTCGAAAGCGTTCCACAGGGATGCTGTCCSATGTTGACACCAATGTTTCCCACAGTTGTGTCAAGTTGACTGGAGGTCCTTTGGGTGGTGGGCCGTTCTTGATTCACGCGGGAAACTGTTGAGAGTGAAAAGCCCAGCAGCGTTGCAATTCTTGACACAAACTAGTGCTCCTGGCACCTACTACCATACCTGGTTCGAAGGCACGTACATATTTTCTTGACCATTCACCCTCTGAATGGCACACATACACCATGTCTCAATTGTCTCAAAGCTTAAAAATGATTTAAGCTGTCTCCTCCCGTTCATCTACACTGATTTGGAGTGGATTTAACAAGTGACATCAATGAGGGATCATAGCTTTCACCTGGATTCACCTGGTCAGTCTGTCATGGAAAGAGAAGGTGTTCTTAATGTTTTGTACTCTCAGCGTACTTATGTATTGCTATATTTAGTTCCTGTATGACATTTTAAGTGTGTCTTAATAGAGTAGTAACACATTTTGTTATGGAAAATGCTATTTAAGGTGAGAGGGAAAAACATCTGGTTTATGTTCTTGTCCTTTGTAGCCGTGTCCTTTGTTTGTAGCTGTGTGTATTTGACAGTGTCTGTCTGTCTCTCATTTACAAATGGTGTCTGTAGCACACCCACCCCTTCTGCTGTGTTTAGTCTGGGGACGTGACAGCCTTTCAACTCCAGGAACCAGCGGCCACACAACACACACACACACACACACACACACACACACACACTGCCTAGGGCCTCTATCATGCAGTGAGTGACAGGAGATGGCAGAGTAGTGTTCAAGACTGTCAGACTCAAAGACACACACCTACACGAGGCCTACACACACGCATGCCCACACACACACATCCCACACACACACACACAACGACACACACACCACACAAAACAATCCAAATAATAAGAAGGGTTTCAGTTGAGTCGGGAGAGTTTACTAGTACACCTCTAGTCCAACTACACTTTAAACTCAAGTTTTTCCACAATTCCTGACATTTTAATCCTAGAAAAATCCCCTGTCTTAGGTCAGTTAGGATCACCACTTCTATTTTAAGAATGTGAAATGTTCAGAATAATAGTAGAGTGATTTATTTCAGCTTTTACATACACCCAATTAGTATTTGGTAGGCATTGTCTTTAAATTGTTTATACTTGGGTCAAACGTTTCGGGCATCTTCCACAAGCTTCCCACAATAAGTTGGGTGAATTTTGGCCCATTCCTCCTGACAGAGCTGGTGTAAACTGAGTTCAGGTTTGTAGGCTCCTTGCTCGCACACGCTTTTTTCAGTTCTGCCACAAATTTTCTATAGGATTTGAGGTCAGGGCTTTGTGATGGCCACTCCAATACCTTGACTTTGTTGTCCTGAAACCATCTTTTTCCACAACTTTGGAAGTATGCTTGGGGTAATTGTCCATTTTGAGGACCCATTTGCGACCAAGCTTCAACTTCCTGACTGATGTATTGAGATGTTGCTTCAATATATCCACATAATTTTCCTGCTTCATGACGCCATCTATTTTGTGAAGTGCACCAGTCCCTCTGCAGTAAGCACCCCACAACATGATGCTGTCACCCCCGTGCCTCACGGTTGGGATGGTGTTTCTGGCTTGCAAGCATCCCCCTTTTTCCTCCAAACATAACGATGGTCATTATGGCCAAACAGTTCTATTTAGTTTTTCATCAGACCAGAGGACATTTCTTCAAAAAGTACGATCTTTGTCCCCATGTGCAGTTGCAAACCGCAGTCTGGCATTTTTATGGTGGTTTTAGAGCAGTGGCTTCTCCCTTGCTGAGGGCCTTTCAGGTTATGTCGATATAGGACTCGTTTTACTGTGTATATGAGTACTTTTGTACTGTTTCCTCCAGCATCTTCACAAGGTCCTTTTCTTTGTTCTGGGATTGATTTGCATTTTTAGCACCAAAGTACGTTCATCTCTAGGAGACAGAACGTGTCTCCTTCCTGAGAGTATGACGGCTGCGTGGTCCCATGGTGTTTATACTTGCATACTATTGTTTGCCTACAGTCATGAACGTGTACAGGCGTTTGGAAATTGCTCCCAAGAATGAACCAGACTCTTGGAGGTTCACCATTTTCTTCTGAGGTCTTGGCTGATTCCTTTTGATTTTCCCATGATGTCAAGCAAAGAGGCACTGAGTTTGAAGGTAGACCTTGAAATACATCCACAGGTACACCTCCAATTGACTCAAATGATGTCAATTAGCCTATCAGAAGCTTCTAAAGCCATGACATAATTTTCTGGAATTTCCCAAGCTGTTTAAAAGCACAGTCAACTTAGTGTATGTAAACTTCTGACCCACTGGACTTGTGATACAGTGAATAATAAGTTAAATAATCTGTCTGTAAACAATTGTTGTAAAAATTACTTGTGTCATGCACAAAGTAGATGTCCTAACTGACTTGCCAAAACTTTGTTTGTTACCAAGAAATTTGTGGAGTGGTTGAAAAGCTAGTTTTAATGACGCCAACATAAGTGTATGTAAACTTACGACTTCAACTGTACTTGTTTAGTCCTTGGCTATGCCCCACCTCTCTCTAGAATTTAATTTTAAAAAGCTATTTTCACATCAGCAGTTGTCACCAAGTGCTTATACATGTGAACACAAGACGGGACAATATATGGAATTTGGTTTCATCCATGTTATCTTTCTAAACAATAAAATGGAACAGAATGACATATAATCAGGTTTGAAACCCAGCCTAAAATCCTCGCTCTCTCTCTAGAAAATCTATTTTATTTATTATAGTGATTAAGGAGTAACATTAAAAACAGACTAATAGGACACGCCAACATTAGATAACTATACAGAAAACARCAAAATTACTGAAATAAGTCAACCAAGTCAATGATGAGAGAATAGTTCGATTAAATGATAATTGAACCTAGAGGTTTTGAGTTCAAATCTCAAGTGAGGTCATGTTGAATAATAATGACTGTATAAATGGACATGCACAATGTGACCATGTATGTCAACGTGTGTAAAATATTTAAGTTGAAAACATTGTATGTTCAAAGCAAGGTTTGTGTCTGTGTGTGTACTTTAAGGTACTGCTTAAGTCGTTTATTTGGAGTATCTGTACTTTACATTACTATTTATATTTTTTTTWACTTTTACTTCTACTCCACTACATTTCTAATGAAATTAATGTATTATTTTACCGGGTGACTTTTACTTGAGTCATTTTCTATTAAGTTATCTTTACTTTTACTCAAGTATGACAATTGGGTACTTTTTCACTACTGGTAACCAGTTGCCCAGCACTTTTTTTACCCAAATATAATGTATAGTTGAATGAGCATATGAGATATTTTGTCAAGTTAGAGGTAGGTTTGGGCCAAATATATATTTTTATGTGGAACCAGTTACTTAATAATAATTTAAAGCAACTTAAATGTTGTTGTTGTTGCAGTGTACCAGCYAGAAAGTGGTAAGTAAGGGTCTGTTTGAAAGGGGTTCATATAAACATTGCCTTGTATTTTTTTACAGGAAATATACCAGAACTTTTTGTCTGAAATCGGTATCTGTCTCTCTCCCTCTCCCTCTCTCCCCCCTCCTCTCTCAAAAGATAATAAGATTACAACAGGAATGTGTGAAACTGCTGTTTGTACAGCTATAGAGAAGGACTCCCAGTCTTCTCCATAGCTGTGAGAGTAAAATATGGATGTGTGTTCTAACCTCGTAAATGTCTCTGGCAGACAACGGTACGCACCAATCTCAATGCCAGACGCACTGATCAAAGGTTTAGGCCACCACTTCCCAAACTGTACATCACTATCATTAATAGAGCTGTCAAGGGGGTCCTTCAGGCTTTTATAGGGCCTACTAGATGTTATATCATCGCAGGTGTCTGGCAAAAACAATACGTGCTGTACGTCTATTGAGACTATGCCCAAATCACTCTCTACTGCTGTGTGTTGAACATTCCAAACCGTTTCGTTAGCTGTCAGTCAGATTTCACATGTGGGGGGGGGGGGGATGCGGATAATTGCATTACCATTTGCTATGACATAATGCATTACTCAATAGGTGTATCACCCTAGAAATTGCATTGCTTCTCACCGAGTTCAACTGAACTGATTTTAATGGAATCATTCAAAACGCACAAGCATGGTCTGTGAGGAATTATGCCTTTTGCAGGGGTTAAATGATTCAGATAGTTTCATCGCGAGTGCGTGTGTGTTTTTCTGTCATAGCGGGAGGCCTGGGGAATTCTCTACAGAACAAACCACATATAGGACCTCTGATTATATGCTTAGCTAACCAACCATAACTTCTAGGGGCCTGTCCGTGAACGTCCACTATTTAGAGTTCATACGACGTCGTCAGCAATAAAAACATGTTTATTACGCGCTCCGCTGCAACTGAAAGGGCCGAGCCATGAAAGATAGAGGTGTGTGTTCTTCATCGACAGAGGAGTTCTGTATGGACCCGCAGAGCCGAACACGCGTATCACCGCCATAACTCGACGTGACGCGACCCATACCCTTTTCTCGCTCCCAGTGAGAGACACACACACACCTCAACATCCAGCGATGCCTTTATATGGGCTGTACCTAGTGTTTGTCTACAAAGAAGGTTCGTGAATGTATATGTTCCCAGAGCTGCAAATCAACTTTGATGCCAGGGCAGATTTCTCAGGTCTAATGCCAGTGCCAGCCTCGGTTGGGCAACTCTTAATTTACACACAGCTTTGAATACGTCAGTTAGGCTGCGTTTGTTTCCCAAGAGTCTTTGAATGCTGTTGAAACGGTATAGCCTGTGTGTTGACATCGACTTGGTCATAACCACGTTATTACGTTACGCCTTCGCTGGCCATGAGTACGGTGCGTAATTGCCTGTGTGTTTGCGAGTGTGTGTGTGTGTGCTGTCTAACATTCTATCGTTTGTGTCCTGTGTCTTTCTGCAGCCATGGAGGAGTTGGTGTGTGAGCTGCGTCTGTTCCTGGACCTGCTGGACAGGGAGTATCTGAGTTCTGGGGCCAGGGAGAAGAAGATGCTTATCTCCAACATCCTCCACAGGGTCCTCACCGCTAATGGTCAGAACCTAAACACAACCTCACTGTCAGACCTACAACCATCACATAACCTTTACACACGACCTCAGTCCGCTCTTTTCCAACGTTCTGCATAGGGTACCCAACGCTAAAGGCCAGAACCACAACCTTCACACACCCTTTGTCCATTTCAACCACATACTCATTACACAACCTCAGTTCAGTTAAGGTCAGACTCCCAACCACCGCATATCAACTATTACACAACTTTAGTCCATTCAGTTCACCTCAATCCCTATTATATGTAAATCTGGTCCATCTTATTGTTTAGAAACATAACTTGGATGAAGCCAAATTCCATTTATTGTCCCTTCTTGTGTTTACTTTGCAGTCTTCCACTGTCTCTAAAATCTCTTTTCTATCTCTCTCTTTCTCTCTCAGAGCCCTCGTTCAAGTCAGAGATCCACGGCAGCCTCCCGGCCCCCCCTCAGATGCCCCTCCCAGAGATCCCACAACCCTGGCTGGTAAGACAACCTCACATCACCTCTGACCCCTAACCTCTGACATCACCACCTTTACATCACTTTACCCTTCTCTGACTGGGCATGGTAGTCGACTGACTGGGCATGGTGGTCGACTGACTGGGCATGGTGGTCGACTGACTGGGCATGGTGGTCGACTGACTGGGCATGGTGGTCGACTGACTAGGCATGGTGGTCGACTGACTGGGCATGGTGGTCGACTGACTGGGCATGGTAGTCAACTGACTGGGGCATGGTGGTCGACTGACTGGGCATGGTGGTCGACTGACTGGGCATGGTGGTCGACTGACTGGGCATGGTGGTCGACTGACTGGGCATGGTAGTTATTTGTACTGGATCAGATCGTAACACAGCCTATAAACGCGATTGATCGCTTGACGATGTTTATTGTCATTCAAGAGGAAATTCCTTCCACATTCTTCAACCACAAGCAACTTGACACATCGAGCCATGTTGCATGAGCTCAAGCCAGAACGCACGCAGTACTCTGTCCCATGAGTGTCACATCCAATCACGTTGGAGGATGTTGTAACCATGTGAAGTGTTTCAGGGCGTTTTTAACGGTCTCGTATAAATCAGAAGGAAGGGTAGTTCTGAGATCAATATGTTTCTGCTCGCTCACCGCCTCCACAACGCCTGGCACTCATCAATAACACATAAGCAGAGTTTAATACATGTGGATGTGTGTGTGTGTGTGCTGTGGCAACAGAATGTGTGTGTCATTTGTCTCCGAGCGGATGTGTCTGATCGTATCCAGGTGTGCCGTGCTATCCCATAAACCCCCTTCACCATCACAATAACACACACCGTGTTCGACAAAGCTGTGGCGAGGAGCGTGTGAGACACYCACACACATCCACACAGCTTTATTTTCTTGACATTTCGGGACTTTTTGGGGAGTACAAATGTTTGACCATTAAAAAAATATTTTCTCCCTAAACCTTAACCCTAACCCCTAACCCTTAACCCTCAAAACCTTAACCCAACACTAGAACTGAAAATAGCATTTGAACAAATTAAGGACATTCAGTGGTTTGTTAGGACCTTGGGGTCCTGATGATAAGGTAGGAAAARGAGTACACACACACACACACACACACTTCCTTACAGTACAGTTTGTAATTAGAACCATCCTACCTCTGTCCTCCTCTCCTGACCCTAGTGTGTGTCTGGACTCTGGAACTCCTGGCTGCACTTCCCGGAATACTTTGAGGGAGGAGGAGGAGGAGGAGGAGGAGGAGGAGGAGAGGGGGTGAGGGAGAGGTTACGGGGTCGTACAGTCTCTTTCTCTCTCTTCCTCTCCCTTTGAAATTACCATTCATTATATTGCAATGCTGACCTCTGGAAAACTGTCCAAGTAGCTGTGTGTTTTTTTTCTCCAACCGTCTTTGGTTTCAGTTCACAAACATTGAATCTCCCCCTCCAATGTTCTCTCCCTCTCTCTCTCCCTTGGTAACTCTGTCTCCTCCATTCCTGTAGGTAATAGTGTATGTTAGCGAGGGAGGGAGAGAGGGAGGAATAATAAATGTAATAAGAATTGAGACTCAAATCCCATTATTGCAACCCTCCCCCTCAGAACAGCCTCAATTTGTCGCGGCATGRACTCGACAAGGTGTCGAAAGCGTTCCACAAGGATACTGGCCCATGTTGACTCCAATGCTTCACACAGTTGTCTCAAGTTGGCTGGGTGTTCTTTGGGSGGTGGACCATTCTTGACACACACGGGAAACTGTTGAGCGTGAAAAAACCAGCAGCTTTGCAGTTCTTGACACACTCAAATCGGGGTGCCTGGCACCTACTACCTTACCCCGTTCAAGGGCATGCACATATTTTGTCTTGTCCATTCACCCTCTGAATGGCACACGTAAACAATCCATGTCTCAATTGTCTCTAAGCTTATGAGTAGGTGACATCAATGAGGGATCATATTGTGGCTTTCACCTGGATTTACCTGGTCAGTCTAGTATGTCATGGGAAGAGCAAGTGTTCCTAATGTTTTGTACACTCAGTGCATAGCATTGTGTTGGGTCAGCAGTCCTGAAATGTCTCGAATAAGCATAGTAACATCCTTCAGCAAAGTCATCTAACATGCTAACACAGACCCTCTCAGTCACTACAGAAGAGCTACGATGGTCACATGGGTGGCATTTAGTTAGGTTCACTTAGCGATTAGCAGAGAAAGAGACTGTTGATAGAGGCAAGGACCGCTGTCGCTAAGAATTGTCATTTGTGCCAGGGCAGTTGACTTTTTATTGACCCTTTCCCCACAGCGCACGCGCACGCACACACACACACACACACACACAGAGGCCCTAATATCATTAGGGGTCAGGAGACCCTTACAGGATATCTGTTAATCAGATAGACAAAGATTGGGTCATTTTTATCCCAACCAGCCAAATCAACCTCACTTTGAACCACCCAGTGGGCTTCCCCTCCTGTGTGTGTTCGTGTGTGTGTTAGGGAAAATGTATGAAGGAGTACTGTGTGTGTATGCTCAAGAGAGAGACAGCATATTGGAGGTGTTCATGTGACCATTTCTTCACCACTGCAAACATTTTTGAAACCCGAGGCCTTGAATGAGCTCAGCCCCATTTAAGAGTTCCCTTCTCTTGCTCATTCCCACACAGTAGCCCCAGTCTTGTGCGATTCCAGTCTGACACTGTCCTCAGTCAGGGCCAGACAGGAATGCAGGGGTCAATGAAATGGTTGTTCGTCAACACAGTGTCACGACCCTGTCACACTCCCGTTAACACACAGACTGTAGAATAGAGGGTGCTTAGTGCTCTTCTTTACCTCGAGAGTAGATAGATTAGTAAACAAGGGTACGGCCCTGTAGCCTGGTTAAACCAGTGAAACCATTGTTTCACTTGGCCGAGTACAGGTCTCAGTCTGGTTTAACCAGGCTATGGGCTCTTAACTCCAGGACAGGATTTTTCCTGATCAGGTCACATGGTCAGGGTGTCAGGTAAAACTCAGAGCCCTACTTCCAGGAAATCAACGTCTTGAGGAAAAGATTGTCAAGGGTTAATGTCGGTTGTAGACAGAGTGAGTTCCTTGAGGCTACTGACAAACAAGGTATGCTCGTTGATTGACAGGACCCTTGAGGGGTGAGGATGGAAACTGTTCCATGTGTAGAGAGGGATCTGGATACTTACATCTCTTAGTTTTGTTAGTGGAAGCATAAAATGAACTCAGCAAAAAAAAGAAACGTCCTCTCACTGTCAACTGCGTTTATTTTCAGCAAACTTAACATGTGTAAATATTTGTATGAACATAAGATTCAACAACTGAGACATAAACTGAACAAGTTCCACAGACATGTGACTAACAGAAATGGAATAATGTGTCCCTGAACAAAGGGGGGGGGTCAAAATCCAAAGTAACAGTCAGTATCTGGTGTGGCCACCAGCTGCATTAAGTGCTGCAGTGCATCTCCTCCTCATGGACTGCACCAGATTTGCCAGTTCTTGCTGTGAGATGTTGTGGCTACTGGCCAGTGGCTACTGGCCTTTGAGTTATGTAATCATATTATAATGCTCACATAAATGTCATGCTGAATATATTTTCATGTCATTGTCACTCAAAAATAATTCAAATTTTCGTAGAACGACAAGGCTACAATGCAAATGTCATGTGTAAAATTGTTTWWWWWWAAAATTATGTTTTGGAACTAACCCTCCCTTTGCACTGCACTGCTTTGTAACACCTTTTGCTTCGTCGTTTCGCGGGCTGCTCTGTAATCAAAGTATTCCCATAGTTAACATTAGGTCTGATGTTTCCCTTCGAAGGAGCCATGCTTGTCTGCATCTTCTCTCCTTTTTGCCTGCTGCTCAAAAATGTCTCGCACTGTGTCAGCTGCATGCGCGAGCACAGCCTGGCTAGCTACAACCCCCCCTGAGAAGATTCAGTCAAATGACTAAACAGACTCGATCCTCACAGTGCCTATGTGACTCCAGACACGTTTGACAGAAGTACTACAAGTAACAAAATGTTTAATGTTCTTGTATTGGAAAAGTATAGCAGTTTTGGTACACAGTGCAACACTTTCCAACCCTCACCTCATAAATCTGTGTATCAGACAAAGAGGATGAAAGGGGGAGTTTCTTTACTCTTGTACTCCATGTTTCGCACACACACACACAGCTGGCCGTGATTAGGCAGTCATAATTGCCACCAGGTGTTCAGATTGACACAGACTGACTGAAACCTCATGGGAAGAGTCCATCCTATCTCTCTCTGTCTCTCTATCTCTCGCTCTCCCTTTTTTCTCTCGGCTACGCTCCCTGTGGTGTTTCAACGGCAGGGTTTCAGTCTACACCTTGACCCTTACCGATAGCCATCACACAGGGGGTTAGGCATGTACATGTGCGTCTATTTGATGTCATTACTTTGAGCCGGATGAATGGCCCAGCCCCAGTTGCTCTCAGATACATTGCATGGAGTGTGGGTTTGAGAGTGGTGCTGCTCGATGTAGGAGAATATGGGGCAAGCCTAGCCAGGCCTGCTGCTGAGACACAAATGAATTCCATCTGTGTTGATGTTGGCGAGTGCCCCCCCACCCCACACACCTCACCTCCTTCTCTCCCCAAAACAACCCAGCCACCCCCTACACACATTTTCATAGAGAGCCACTCATACACACACATTTTCTCTTTCTTGTTCGCATACACACGTCCAATATACACATATTTGTACGTGGACATACAGAGATACACGACCAAAAGCATGTGGACACCTGCTCGTCCAACATCTCATTCCAAAATCATGGGCATTTAATATGGAGTTGGTCCCCCCCCTTTGCTGCTATAACAGCCTCCACTTTTCTGGGAAGGCTTTCAACTAGATGTTGGAACATTGCTGCGGGGACTTCCATTCAGCCACAATAGCATTAGTGAGGTCGGGCACTGATGTGGGGCGATGAAGCCTGGCTCGCAGTCGGCGTTCCAATTCATCCCATCGGTATTCAATGGAGTTGAGGTCAGGGCTCTGTACAGGCCAGTCAAGTTCTTCCACAATGACCCCGACAAACCATTTCTGTATGGACCTCGCTTTGTGCATAGTGGCATTGTCATGCTGAAACAGGAAAGGGCCTTCCCCAAACTGTTGCCACAAAGTTGGAAGCACAGAGTCGTCTAGAATGCCATTATTCCTCCTCCACCAAACTTTACAGTTGGCATTATGCATTCGGGCAGGTAGCGTTCTCCTGACATCCACTAAACTCAGATCCGTCCGTCGAACTGCTGGATGGTGAAGCGTGATTCAGCACTCCACTTCGCGACTGAGCCGTTGTTGCTCCTAGATGTTTCCACTTCACAATAATAACAGCACTTACAGTTGACCGGGGCAGCTCTAGCAGGGCAGAAATTTGACGAACTGACTTGTTGGAAAGGTGGCATCCAATGACGGTGCCACGTTGAAAGTCACTGAGCTCTTCAGTAAGGCCATTCTACTGCCAATGTTTGTCTATGGAGATTGCATGACTGTGTACTCGATTTTATACACCCGTCAGCAATTGGTGGGTCTGAAATAGCCGAATCCACAAATTTGAAGGGGTGACGTCATACTTTTGTGTATACAGTCAGAGCATATACACTATCTTCCTCTTACGCATACCCACAGACTCCGTTCTCCACTCCACTCCGTTCTCCAGTCCACTCTGCCTGGCTGTGCTCGTCTCTCTGAGGCACACAAGCTCCATTTGTCTTTAATTTCCTTTCTCTCACTCATTCACTCACTCACTCACTCACTCACTCACTCACTCACTCACTCACTCACTCACTCACTCACTCACACTCTCTGTCTCTCTGTCTCTCTGTCTCTCTCTGTCTCTCTCACTCTGTCTCTCTCTTTCTCTCTGTCTCTCTTTCTCTTTATTTCTGTATCTCTGTCTCTCTTTATCTCTGTCTCTCTCTCTCTCTCTCTCAACTCCTGACTGAGACAATTCGCTCCTCCTCCTCATTTCCTCCCCAAGTGCTCGTTAAGATAAATATGTGTCTCGGTCCGAGGGCTTTATGTCCGAGTTAGTGTAGACACACACATGCACACACAAAAATACTCACACAGTGGAATCACTCTCCCACTGTGTTTGTGTGAGTTCCTTGATTTTTTTTCTCTGTGTGCTTTCCTTCATGTCAGTCTACTGTAGAACGTTTCCACACGTGGAACTCTATACACACACACACACACACACACATTCCTATCCCCACCGTGTACTTAGTTGGTCTTCAGTACTTCTTAAAGGGTTCTCTTTTTGCAAGTGTCTGAAATGTTGAAAACCTTGTGGGGGTTGAAAAGAAAGAAAATAACTGTAAAGAATTGCTAACTACAACCACTGAAAGCCAATAGTCTGTCACAATGGCCATTGCTGTGTTGTGGTTGGATAAGCCCGATTCTTCTGTATTTGGTCAATCCAATTCTAACCCAAAAGAGAAACGCTTTTAGTGCTGGCATGTAACAATGTCGCCATTCTAAATTAAGCCATGATGTGCGTACACAGTATGAGCCTGGAGCTGAATCAATCACTTCCCAATTAATCAATTCACCCATTTAGTTAGTTGCTTGTGATTTTGTTTGTGGTGTTCCTTTCAATATACTCTGGTATCGATGGCAAATTTTGGCCAAATTGGCCCTGCCATCACTTGCTTGGGCATGAGTTTCTCAGTGGACTTCCCATACTTGGTGGTTGGTCTAACCGCAGTTAAATGCAGTCACCTCACCATTGTATTGTGTCATGGACAAAGGCAATTAAATAGGATTTACGGTTGACACACAACAACAAAATCCATGATGAAACAGCTCCCACATCTCTTTGGGAACGTGGCAACAATCGGTAAATCTCAGTTTAATCCCGTTTTTTTTTATTACAGTAAGGACATCTCATGACGAGCAGTGACACTTTTAAAAAGATCACGTGATGGGACCATGGCGTGAAGAGTCACCAACTCCGCGGGCCTAAACTCATTTGGAAAAAGTTTCCCTGAAAACTGGAGCACAAATGGAAAACCAATTTTGCTCCTTTTCCCCCCCCAAAAAACGTTTTCAAAGACCGTTTTTATAGGGCCAAGTCTCTCTCTATTCCCATCGATGATGTGATCTAACTGACTATATAAAGGAACTAAGTGAAAACTCACACTGCCTCTAAAACGGAGTAAAACAAAGCATCCAGATGAATACGTATTTGACACAGTGAATGAGACCGCTCTCTTAAACTAACTGAATGACGACTGACTGTAGGTAGTTGGCAAAGATCAAGCTTCCTGTGTGACTAAGTAAGCGAGGGTCTGTTCGGTATGTGAGTGTGGATGTGTTTTCGGGGGGTGAATGAGTATGTGAGTGTGTGAGTGTGTGTTCCTGTTTCGCTATGCCAGCTCACTCCCAGTACAATAGGCAAAGTCTATTCCAGCCCAAACAGACACTCAGGGGGCTGTCCAACAAAAGCAGGGGCCTTCTCGGCCACTCTATCCCAGGCTCTACCCCCGACCAATGTTCCCTGTAAGCTGTGTCCGTGTGTGGGTGCGCAGTAGCCCCGAGACTGCCGCACAGAAGAAATATCAGCCCACGGAGAGAAGCACGAGATTAAACGTCTCAATTTTGTAGAGCAGTGGTCACCAACAGGTCGATCGCGATCGATTGGTCAATCTCTAAGGCAATCCCTAGTCGATCGCCAAATATTTCTGTAAAAAACCCAATGATAAAGCCGTGTTTCTTTAAAAAAAAAAATTGTCTTGGGCTGTTGGCGGTAGGTACACCTGATTCAACTGTTGCCATTTTGAACCATTTCATGTGTCTGAAGGTACAAACTCTGCCTTCCTGGAAGGCCCGGAGAGCAAATCAAGTGCACTATAGGTCTACCGTTGGCCAATCGGAGGCTCCGATTACCGTGTCTGCAGTAACGTAGCAGGCGTAAAAGAAAGCTACATCAGAGTTAATACTGTGAGATTTCTAAACGTTTAAAACCACGACTAGAGAGAGACGGTCAACGAATACAGCAAAGGGCTGCTGGTTTTATGAGTGAGTTCATGTTTAAGGTCTTACTCAGCACTGTCAACACTTAGTATTCAACACTTTTATAAGCCATAAAATACACGTTCTTCCTATTTCCACTCAGCGCTACAACAAACACTGCAGCAGTAATGAATGAGTAGGAAAGTGTATCTATAGGCTTGCGTTGTTGTTATTGATAGCGGCTTGGGTCTTTTTTTATTATCGAGGAATATTTCACTTTCTCTGTTCATAGAAGTAACAACATGAATTTGTGCACGAGGCAGAAATAATGCGGTGCGCCTCAAGTTTTGCCATCAGCTGGACGACTGTGTCCCTTTTTGGTCAGTGTCAGTGGAGGAAAGGGAGAGCGGACGGATGTAGAGAGGCGGTCCCTCGGTCTTCTGCTCTCTCCCTACGCTGAGACTGAGCATCAGATGTAGGCACCATCAACCCAGTAAAATAAAAAGTAAATTAATTGCAGTTGGCTGCTGAGAGGAGAACAGCTCATTATAATGGCCGGAACAGAACAAATGGCATCAAACACATGGAAACCTCTCCAGCCATTACCACAAGTCCATTCTCCCCAATTAAGGTGCCACCAACCTCCCGTGAAGTGTATGCTCACTTAGCTGTGCCTCACAAGTAATACAACAACGGATCTATTATCGGTGTGATCATATAGCCTACCTCAAAGTTTGAAATGTAAGAAAAAAGAAAAAAATCCCAAACAACAATGCAATGGCAGGGCAATTCAAGCAAAGCCTATATGCAGTGATAATGTTTTGGGCCTATAGCTTACTGCACAAACCTCATTGCTACAGTACTGTTTTTAATTAGTTAATGTTGCATAGGCTTACATTTAAGTCATGTTAAAAAAAATCTGAGTGGTAGATTTCGGTATTTTGACTCAGGAAGTGATGTTAACTCAAAAGGTTGGTGACCACTGTTCTAGAGATTTCTCTGTTAACACCATCAACGTTTCCCTTCACTGTGGCAATTGTGATCAAATTAACATACCGAAACAAAATTAACTATACAAGAGATTTTGTTTTAGGCAGAACGCATCGGAGTAGGATTCTATTGCATTGACATGCATGACAAACCGGTGCAGCATAACCAATCAGAGCGGCAGTAGGCCTATTTGCAAATAGGCCATTGCCATATGGATCCTTGCCATTTTACTTTGAACTGGACTGTGTTTACAGCATGAGCGGTTGTGAGTAGATGCAATTGTTTTGAGTTCAAGCAAGAGCTGCATGTAGCCACGTGTGCACATTTTGTTCATATCTGTCACGGCCGTCGTCTAGGTGGAAATGACCGGACCAAGGTGCATTTTCTTTTTATTTAGAATGTCGCCAACAAAACAAGAAACAAAGAAATGACCGTGAAGCTTACTAGGGCTATAGTGCCACTAACAAAGTCAACTACCCACAAACACCAAAGGAAAAAAGGCTGCCTAAGTATGATTCCCAATGAGAGACAACGATAGACAGCTGTACCTGATTGAGAACCATACCTGGCCAAAACATAGAAATACAAAACATAGAAATAAAGAAACTAGAATGCCCACCCTAGTCACACCCTGGCCTAACCAAAATAGAGAATAAAAGCCTCTCTATGGCCAGGGTGTGACAATATCCTTTGCTAGTTAATGAGTTATTAGCCCCATAATAAATAATTTGTAGTCAGCAATAGGGGAGTGATTGCTTCCTACAAGAGCACAAAACGTATATTTCTAGACATCTTTGAAAAGTTTTTTTCTTAAAGGGGCAGTGTTGTATTTTGAGACAGTCTTGAATAAGACCTATAAGTAGCCAATAGGCAGAGGGTATCAGAATTTGTCTGATTCGCTGTAATAATGGTATGGGAATAATAATGCATTTTATTTTGTAAGGTGGTTTCTTGCATCTAACAACACAACAACATTTTCAGTCACCTCCTTGTCTGAAGGACAAGTGGATCAACAGGTTAATGTCAAGCCCTGCATGTTTCTTCCAAAGTCTCGTTCAAAGTATGGCTACATTGAACACCACACATTGGCTGCTACTGTAGGCTGAATGATTAAACTGCTATTTCCATGTTAAGATGGTATTGGATGCATTTTCTCCATTGTTTTTGATGGTAGGCCACTCTGGTAGGCTCACATTATGATCAATTAGCCATAGTAGCCTACTGGCCACTGTTAAAATTTCAACTTTAAAGCAGGTACAGCCTCGGTGTTCACAGTAAACGCTCGCTGGAAGTTGCACATCATTTTCACAACGTTTGCGCTGGGCAGACTTGAAATTTGCTCAGTGCCCCCAAAATGTTTTGGGGTGCATTGCACCGGACCCCTCCCCTCCCTCTGGCCCATATTGACACCTCATTGTGAGGTGGCAGAAAGAGGGGAAGAGGTGTGGAGGTCTGGAAGTTTCCTATCGCTCCTCTGTTCCACACTCCCTCAATGCTTGTTTCTCTCGTGCTGGTTTTCCCCTACTCGGCATTCAGACGGGCACATCCGCTCCGGCCGCCTGCACGAGCACACCTGCCTAGAAACACAGACTTATCCCCCACTCCCACTCCCAGGAAAAGAGGGAGGGAAGGAGGGAGAGAATAGAATTCAGAATGGGAACTGGTTCAAGGGTTTGCTGAGGTTCCACTAATATGGGCAGGTCGTGTAAAAACACTTTGGTGTAACACTTAGATTAGCATCGGTGAACAGGGCTCAGTGGCCATGCTTATTCTGAAAGGGCGGAGTYCTGGGTTTTAGGATCCAGCAGAGGGTGCTTTTTCACACCAACCACTGGTATGTGTGTGCGCGAGTGAGAGTGGCTGGATGTGTGCGTCTTCATGAGTGTGCGTGTTCAGGAAACTCTTGGACTGGTATGAGTGCGCTAGTGACTAATCTGTCCAAGTCCAGTTTGAGTTTCTCTCAGACACAATGGCCTATTCACCATCCTTCAACGGCCAGGGGCAGTTTCATATGGAGAGCGGGTAGGCGTGCTAGAGACTGTTTTTGTTCCTACAGTGCATGCGAGTTCGCTAAGGCCAGGCAAAAAAGGCTCAGAGGCCCAGAAGTCGAGACAGTTTGATACGCCGTGAAGTGCTGCCTTAGTACGGCTCCGTGGTCCGTGTGTGTGTGTGTGTGTGTGTGTGTGTGTGTGTGTGTGTGTGTGTGTGTGTGTGTGTGTGTGTGTGTGTGCGTGCATATGTGAATGCGCACGCTGTGTATCAGTAATTCTTCCCCCTCCCTGTTTGGTTTAGATGCACTGATGACCCCAACTGCTGCAGGGGCTGGCAGAGATATGGCCTCCATATTTAGTAAGCAGAAAATCTCAGATTAAAGTTGGCTGCACTTGCCTGGACCCATATCAGAATAGGAATGGCAGGGTCATGGAGAATGAGATGGAAGAAAACATGTGTTGTTGGACAATACAAAGTATGTTGGCCAGATTTTGACACTATAACTAAATTAAAACCAAGAAAAAAAGAGAATTATAGACACGTGTCTCTTTAAAATGTATAAGTTATATTCTTCAAGAATCAATTGGTATATGTCATTTCTAACTCCCAAAATGGATGTAGAAACTGCAATTTGCCCCTTTTTTTGTAACGTTCACTTCACTTCATGACCAWAAGTATGTGGACACCTGCTCGTCAAACATCTCATTCCAAAATCATGGGCGTTAATATTGAGTTGGTCCCCCCTTTGCTGCCGTAACAGCCTCCACTCTTCTGGGAAGGCTTTTCACTAGATGTTGGAACATTGCTGCGGGGACTTGATTTTATTCAGCATTATTGAGGTCGGACCCTGATGTTGAGTGATTAGGCCTGGCTCGCAGTCGGTGTTCCAATTCATCCCAAGGTGTTCGATGGCGTTGAGGTCAGGGCTCTGTGCAGGCCAGTCAAGTTCTTCCACACCTATCTCGATTAACCATTTCTGTATGGACCTGGCTTTGTGCACGGGGGCATTGTCATGCTGAAACGGGAAAGGGCCTTGCCCAAACTGTTGACACAATGCTGGAAGTAAAGAATCGTCTAGAATGTCATTGTATGCTGTAGTGTTAAGATTTCCCTTCACTGGAATTAAATGGCCTAGTCTGAACCATGAAACAAGGCCCCAGACCATTATTCATCCACCACCAAACTTTACAGTTGGCACTATGCATTCGGGCAGGTAGCGTTCTGGCATCTGCCAAACCCAGGCAGTCTGTCGGACTGCCAGATGGCGTGATTCGTCACTTCCGGGGAATGCGTTTCAACTACTCCAGAGTCCAATGGCGGCAAGCTTTACACCGCTCTAGCCGACGCTTGGCATTGCGCATGGTGATCTTAGGCTTGTGTGTGGCTGCTCGGCCATGGAAATCTATTTCATGAAGCTCCCGACGAACACGTCAGCTTCCAGAGGCAGTTTGGAACTCGTAGTGACTGTTACAACCGAGGATAGAAGATTTTTACGCGTTACATGCTTCAGCACTCGGCGGTCCCATTCTGTGAGCTTGTGTGGCCTACCACTTCATGGCTGAGCCATTGTTGCTCCTAGACTAACAGCACTTACAGTTGACCGGGGCAGCTCTAGCAGGGCAAGWATTTTACGAACTGACTTKTTGAAAAGGTGGATTCCTATGACGGTGCCACGTTGAAAGTCACAGCTCTTCAGTAAGGCCGTTCTACTGCCAATGTTTGTCTTTGGAGATTGCATGGCTGTGTGCTCGATTTATACACCTGTCAGCAACAGGTGTGGCTGAAATAGTCAAAACCACTAATTTGAAGGGGTGTCTACGTACTTTTGTTTGTATAGTGTATGTAGTATGTAGAAGCAACCGCTATAGTCCCTCAACCTAAATGGATAGAACCCCCCCCCCCCCCCCCCCCCTCTTGGGAAATGTAGTCTTTCTTTCTTAGACGAACTGCGAGTCAGCCTGCTTCTGTCCCCTCTGTGTTCCCACAACTCCCACGACAGCAAAAACATTGACACAACACCGACTACCCCTCCTACGCAGACAGACAGAGAATGGATGGCGGTATGTAGAGCTAAGCCCAGGCTAGAAAGACAAAAATCTCCCCCACAGTGTCTCCAAAACCAAGGACAGTCAGGCCTCCCTCACTGCTGCTCCCTAATTACACATGGGCTGCTCCCTGGAATTGGGGGAATTGCTGGGTTTAAAGGGCATCAAATGCACACATCTGTTCATCTAAAAGATACATGGGTGGGAATTCACAATAGGAGGGTATTATGCAGATAGCATTGGGATGTGGAACATGAATTGGTGGGTTCAAGGCCATGTGCATCTACAGCAGAACTTAGTTCAATAGTATTTGAAAACTTTTTAAAATACTTTCAGGGTTTGTTTGGAACTGCATGCGTATAGCGTACGGATCAGCTTAACAAGATGCTAATGATTAGGGCTAATTAGCATGTAGACACCCATTTGGATCCGACACCTCTTTGGGGTTTTTACGGATGGTGTTTGTTTACGGTCAATCAGAGGCTGGAATGCACTTGGACCACAGTGCACTCTGTTAGTCGGATCGTGTGATTCGTCAAGCCAGATTTATTTCTGGGATACGAACAGGCTGTTGTTTGAGGTAGTGAAAACAACTGAAAAGTAGGTGTGTGTGTGCGTGATGGCGCGGATGCTTGTGTGTGGATCTGTGTGTGTGTGTGTGTGTCTAATGCACTTGACCAGACCCTGAATACCTCTCATAGTAGAGTGATGGGGTCACAACTCCCTGTCAAGTAACTTCAATTGCGTTTTGAAAATCGCAAATTTAAAACATTCAAGTCTCGAGAGTTATTAATGCTGCTATTGTTGCTAACATGCTCGAAGAAGGAAATGAGCACATTCGGATACTGCTGAGAGGTTACGGCCTTCCAACATCAACAGCCCAAGCAGTCCACCACACGAACACAAACACAACCTCCAGCTTTTGTGTTTCGAGGTAAAACGCCAAGTGGATGTATTTTACCAGAGCTTATTGTTCAAATGTCAAGGCCTGAAAAAAAAAATATTTCTTGATTTTGAAGTCTTCCACTCACTCACTCAACTTTCTTTCTTTCGCTCTTCCTCCTTTTGGTGCCGTGGGGAAGTTTCTGGGAGGGTCAGGAGGGGTGGGGGAGCATCTGTGGAGTTTAGTGGGCCAGTGACCTTGCCAGAAAATGAGTTCACCACAAAGCACTGTTTCCCAGAGGAAATATGATGAGGTTTTGGGGTCGAGCCATTGCTTGGAGTTAAAGTTCTAGATGGAAAGGGAATATATAGACAAAGGGAGACAGGGAGGGTAGATGGACAGAGAGAGGGGCGATAGGGAGGGTAGATCGAGTGAGAGAGAGGGAGTATACGTAGATGGAGGCAGAGAGAGGGAGTAGATGGAGGCAGAGAGAGAGGGAGTAGATGGAGGCAGAGAAGGAGGGAGTAGATGAGTAGGCAGAGAGAGAGAGGAGTAGATGGAGGCAGAAGGGAGTAGATGGAGGCAGAGAGAGAGGGAGTAGATGGAGGCAAGAGAGAGAGGGAGTAGATGGAGGCAGAGAGAGAGGGTAGATGGAGGCAGAGAGAGAGGGTAGATGGAGGCGAGAGAGAGGGTAGATGGAGCAGAGAGAGAGGGTAGATGGAGGCAGAGAGAGAGGGTAGATGAGGAGAGTAGAGGGTAGATGAGGAGATGGAGAGAGGGTAGATGGAGAGAGGGTAGATGGAGAGGGTAAGTGGAGAGAGGGTAGATGGAGAGAGGGTAGATGGAGTGAGGGAGAAGGAGAGGGGAGATGGAGTGAGGGAGAAGGAGAGGGGAGAAGGAGTGAGGGAGAAGGAGAGGGGAGATGGAGGGAGAAGGAGAGGGTAGATGAGGGAGAAGAGAGGGTAGATGAGGGAGAAGGAGAGGGTAGATGGAGGGAGAAGGAGAGGGTAGATGGAGGGAAAAGGAGAGGGTAGATGGAGAGAGGGGGTAGATGGAGAGAGAGAGAGGGGGTAGATGGAGAGGGTAGAGGGAGAGGGTAGATGGAGTATACGTAGATGGAGAGCGAGCGAGAGGGTAGATGGAGAGCGAGGGTAGATAGGAGAGCGAGAGAGGGGGCAGATAGGATAGCGAGAGAGGGAGGGCAGATACAAGATAGGAGTACATACTTCACTTAGGAGATAACACTAGGAGGAGGGGGGGGGGGGGGGGGGGGGGGGGGGAGGGGGTGTGGGGGGGGGGGGGGGGGGGGGGGGGGGGGGGGGGGGGGGGGGGGGGGGGGGGTTGGGGGGGGGGGGGGGATCCAGAGTGGCGCAGCACAGCGGTCTTAAGGCACTGCAATCTCAGTGTAAGGCGTCAGCTACA
>NC_036876.1:14751922-14809980 GCF_002910315.2 Salvelinus sp. IW2-2015
CGATCGGTGTGTGGAGTTTAGTGGGCAGTTGACCTTGCAGACAAATGAGTTCACCACAAAGCATGTTTCCCAGAGGAAATATGATGAGGTTTTGGGGTCGGCGCTGCTTGGAGTTAAAGTTCTAGATGGAAAGGGAATATATAGACAAAGGGGAGACAGGGAGGGTAGATGCGCAGGAGAAGGGGGCGATAGGGAGGGTAGAGACGTGAGTGAGAGAGAGGGGTAAGTACGTATCGTTGGAATGGAGGCAGAGAGAGGGAAGTGGAGGCAGAGAGAGAGGGAGTAGATGGAGGCAGAGAGAGAGGAGGAGATGAGAGAGAGAGAGGGAGTAGATGGGAGGCAGAGAGAGAGGGAGTAGATGGAGGCAGAGGGAGTAGATGGAGGCAGAGAAGAGAGGGAGTAGATGGAGGCAGAGAGAGAGGAGTAGATGGAGGCAGAGAGAGAGGGTAGATGGAGGCAGAGAGAGAGGGTAGATGGAGGCAGAGAGGAGGGTAGATGGAGGCAGAGAGAGAGGGTAGATGGAGGCAGAGAGAGAGGGTAGATGGAGGCGAGAGAGAGGGTAGATGAGGGTAGATGGAGAGAGGGTAGATGGAGGAGGGTAGAGGAGATGAGAGAGGGTAGATGGAGAGAGGGTAGATGGAGAGAGGGTAGATGGAGTGAGGGAGAAGGAGAGGGGAGATGGAGTGAGGGAGAGGAGAGGGGAGAAGGAGTGAGGGAGAAGGAGAGGGGAGATGGAGGGAGAAGGAGAGGGTAGATGAGGGAGAAGGAGAGGGTAGATGAGGGAGAAGGAGAGGGTAGATGGAGGGAGAAGGAGAGGGTAGATGGAGGGAAAAGGAGAGGGTAGATGGAGAGAGGGGGTAGATGGAGAGAGAGAGAGGGGTAGATGGAGAGGGTAGAGGGAGAGGGTAGATGGAGTATACGTAGATGGAGAGCGAGCGAGAGGGTAGATGGAGAGCGAGGGTAGATAGGAGAGCGGAGAGGAGGGGCAGATAGGATAGCGAGAGAGGGGGGCAGATACAAGATAGGGAGTACATACTTCCATTAGGAGATAACACTAGGAGGAGGGGGGGGGGGGGGGGGGGATCCAGAGTGGCGCAGACACAGCGGTCTAAGGCACTGCATCTCAGTGCTAGAGGCGTCACTACAGACACCCTGGTTCAGAGGGGGTCACTACAGACCCTGGTTAGAGGTCTAAGGCACTGCATCTCAGTGCTAGAGGCGTCACTAACAGCACCCTGGTTCGAATCCAGGCTATATCAAACGGCCGTGATTGGAGTCCCATAGGGCGGTGCACCAATTGGCCAGCGTCGTCCGGGTTTTGGCCGGTGTAGGCCGCCGTCGTAAATAAGAATTTGTTCTTAACCTTTTTTAGAGGCAAGTCAGTTAAGTTTAAAAACATACACGGAGAGAAAGGGAGTGTAGATAGATAGATAAAGGAGTGTAGATAGATAGATAAAGGGAGTGTAGATAGAGTAGATGGAGTTGTAGATAGATAGATAAAGGGAGTGTAGATAGATAGATAAGGGAGTGTAGATAGATAGATAAAGGGAGTGTAGATAGAATGAATAAAGGGAGGTGTAGATAGATGAGAGTAGATAGTAGGAGTGTAGATGATAGATAAGGGAGTGTAGATAGATAGAAAGGGAGTGTAAGATATAGATAAAGGGAGTGTAGTAGATAGATAAAGGGAGTGTAGATGTAGTAAAGGTGTGATAGATAGATAAAGGGAGTGTAGTAGATAGATAGGGAGTGTAAGATAGATAGATAAAGGGAGTGGTAGATAGATGGTAAAGGGAGTGTAGATAGATGGATAAAGGGAGTGTAGATAGATAAAGGGAGTGTAGATAGATAAAGGGAGTGTCAGATAGATAAGGAGAGTGAAGATAGAGTGGAGATAGATAAAGGGAGTGTAGATGGATAGATAAGGAGTGTAGAATGATAGATAAAGGGAGTGTAGATAGATACAGAGGGAGTGTAGATAATAAAGGGAGTGTAGATAGATAAGGGAGTGTAGATAGATAAAGGGAGTGTAGATGAATACAAGGGAGTGTAGATGATAAATTGGAGTGGGTAGATAGATAAAGGGAGTGTAGATAGTAAAGGGAGTGTAGATAGATAAAGGGAGTGTAGATGGATAGATAAAGGTGAGTGTAGACTGGAGTGATAAGGGAAGTGTTAGATAGATAAAGGGAGTGTAGATAGATAAAGGGAGTGTAGATAGATAAAGGGAGTGTAGATAGATAAAGGGAGTGTAGATAGATAAAGGGAGTAAATACTGTAGAAGGAAGACGGGAGGGTTTAAAGACAGGCAGAAAGACTGAGGAAGCATTTGGCTGCTGAAACGCACACTGTGATTTACTTGTGTTTGTCATTAATGGTTAGTGTTTGTCTCTCTGGGATTTGGCTGGGCCTACACAGAGTGGCTGAGTGTTGATAGAGACGGGCTGCAGATTGGTAATAGTCCTGTTTGACCCTTTTACCCGATTTTCGAGCTAAATAGACTATGGCAACTAGCATGCCAGTGTGCATGGCGGAACAGTGCTGGTTCAACTACAATTTCCCTTTGGGTTAATGAGTGTAGTGTAGAGTCATCGTATTGACCTTGCATTTAGATTCCCCTATCTATCTGTATAAATATGGTAAACTTAGACCTGTTGGAAGGATTGCCCCACATCCTAACACGTTTCCATGGCGACGGGGACATCGATGTGGCGTCGGTCGGCGCCTTTTTTGGGAGCGGCCGCGATCAACGGCCCATAGTGCAACGCTGGGCGATTTTTTRCCCCCTTAAAACCCTCGACCGGCGGGAAAAAACGGCAGCTGCCACCAACAAAATTAAATTAGAGCGGACCTTTCCCATGAGAAAAAAAGTGGTGGGGGGGGCGTTGCTGGTACTTTATTGGAGTCACCAGCCATAATTGTTTATTCATGAGTTTGTGGCGACATTAGGTGGAGCAACAGGTTGTTGMCATGGTTACAGCAGGTTGTTATGTGTACCTTTTTTATAGAACGGTCTTCCAGGCGACATTGATGCCGATAATAGGCCCTAAATATAGAGTTTTTCAGGTAAAACTCATGGCCCTAAATATAGAGTCTAGTGAAGAGCAGTTGGGAATGGAGTAAACCAGGAGTACAGATAATGAACGTTAGAAAGCAAACTGAACACACAAGGAGAACTTCAGCGAGTGTTTACAACACCCAAAAGACCAGCAAAGAAGACATTATCAAACTCTCTCTCTCTCTGTTCTCGCTCTCTCTCTCTCTGTTCTCTCTCGCTCTCTCTCTGTTCTCTCTCGCTCTCTCTCTGTTCTCTCTCGCTCTCTCGCTCTCTCCTCTGTTCTTCTCTCGCTCTCTGTTCTCTCTCGCTCTCTTGTCTCTCTCGACTTGTTCTCTCGTTCTCTTCTCGATTTCTCTGTTCTCTCTCTCTCTCTCTCTTCTCTCTCTCTCTCGTCTCTCTCACTCGTTCTCTCTCTCTCTCTCTCTCTCTTCACGTCTCTGTTCTCTCTCTCTTCTCTCTCTCTTTTCTTCTCTCGATCTCTGTCTCTCCTCTCTCTCTCTCTCTCTCGTTCTCTCTCGTCTCTTCCTCTCTCTTCTCTTCTCTCCTCTCGTTCTTCTCTCTCTCTCTCTCTCTCTCATCTCGTTCTCTCTTCTGTCCTCTCTCTCGATCTTTCTCTCTGTCTCTTCTCTCCCTCTCATCTGTTTCTACTCTCGATCTCTCTTCTCTCTCGCTTCTCTCTCTCGTCATCTCTGTTCTCTCTCTACTCTGTTCTCTCTCTCTTCTCTTCTCTCTCCTCTCTGTTCTCTCTCTCTCTCTCTCTCTGTTCTCTCTCTCTCTGTCTCTCTGTTCTCTCTGTTCTCTCTCTCTGTTCTCTCTCTCTGTTCTCTCTCTCTCTGTCTCTCTGTTCTCTCTGTTCTCTCTCTCTGTTCTCTCTCTCTGTACTCTCTCTCTCTCACTATGGGTGAAGACCAACTCTGGGAATGCTCAAATCCCCGCATTAAATGTCAATGAAGACATTTATTTCCATGCGCTTGGAGAGATTAGATTTTTATTGCCGCAATTATGTTATTTTAAGAGCCGGAGGAAAAGACCCCAGCGCGCGAGTTAGTTTCTCCTCGCGCCCTAGCTAACTAAGTGGGGAAGACAACAAAGAAGTGTTATTTTCCATCCGACTCCCCTCCTTTTTTCTCTCTGTTTAATTTCCTTTCTCACTCACTCTGTCTCTGTCTCTCTCTGTCTCTCTCTGTCTCTCTCTGTCTCTCTCTGTCTCTCTCTCTCTTCCCCCCCCACACCACCTCCACAGTGTTATTGCCTAAGTGGGAATGCATCACATCTTAGTGAAAATGATTTACCTGTTGATTGCCTCCATGGTGCTGTAACACCTCAAAGCCAATCATGAGTCAACTCAGCTGATTACTAAACGAATCACTTGTCTCATTGATAACCTAGAGATAAGATGGCCACCATATAGACGGGGGTCACACTTAATCTTTGACGTTCCACTAAAGGGACCTCACATCCGAAGTAGCTACTTCCTGTGTACGCGCCCGGCCCGTCACGCTCTAACACACGTATTGCCCTCGCTGTGGCGCTTTCCCATAGGCTACAGTGCATCGTAACCAATGCCTCTCTAACCAATCCCTCTCTCTCCCTGTGTTTCCTCCAGCCTCCAGACAACGGGCCTCCTCCTCTCCCCAGRTCCTCTCTCCCAGAGGGCTACTACGAAGAGGCCGTCCCCCTCAGTCCTGGAAAAGCCCCAGAATACATCACCTCCAGTAAGTGTACGAAACACAAACACACATCCATGTGAATAAACGCAAACGCGCACACACAACGAAAACACACTTGAAAAGCTAAAGTGAGGACTGAAAACACACGTTCACTCACAATGCACGTACACCCGCCCCTGCAAGTCAATATCTTCCATTTTGTTATCCCTCAACGATCTCTCAGACTACGATTCGGACCAGATGAGCAGTTCGTATGAGTCGTACGACGAGGAGGAGGAGGACGGGAAGGGCAGAGGGAAGAAGATGCGACACCAGTGGCCTAGCGAGGAGGCCTCCATGGACCTGGTCAAGGACGCGCGCATCTGTGCCTTCCTGCTGCGCAAGAAACGCTTCGGCCAGTGGACCAAGCTGCTCTGTGTCATCAAGGACAACAAGCTGCTGGTACGGACGCATGCACAGATACAGAGAGACACACTGTCACCTTCACATATAACCACGCACACACCGTAATAGCCACATGTGTACTTGAAAAACTTTGATCCACTGGTTCATTGACCTCCCTCTCTCCTCCCTCTCTCCTCCCTCTCTCCTCCCTCTCTCCTCCCTCTCTCCTCCCTCCTGCAGTGCTACAAGTCATCTAAAGACCAGACGCCCCAGATGGAGCTAGTGTTATCGGGCTGCAGCATCACACATGTCCCCAAGGACGGCAAGAAGAAGAAAGACGAGCTGAAGATAGTCCACCAGGGGGCAGATGCCCTGGTTCTGGCCGTGCAGAGCAAAGAGCAGGCTGAGGAGTGGCTCAAGGTAACACCATGACCCGAGACACAGATTATGACATTACAGCGGCGCACTATTGTAGACCGAGTGGTCCGGGGTAACAGGATGACCCGAGACACCAATTAGGATGCTACAGAGGTTTGCTGTCAGACAATGGTCCCAAGCAACACTATTGTAGACGGAGTGCCAGACTAATGTGTGCATTGGATACAATGACAAGTTGGGTAAATCAGAAACAGACTGGTTCTATGGAGAGGGGGTCCCCCTGTCCAGTGCACTCGTTTGGAGTGAGAACAGGATAGAGTATATTTCCCATCAATCCTCTCTCCTTTTAAGGGGAGAGATTACTTATAACATAATCATATTTTTTTTTTGGTCTTAGCGGATGGAGTTTTCTTTCTGATATTGTGTTAGGGCCCAGATGGTTGTTTTGAACAGGTGTTTCTGATGTCTGGACTCTTAATGTCAGGATGTTTGCTTTGTATTTGTAGAGCCGTCTCTCTCAGATCTCCCGCTCAGCCCTGTCTCTCCCGGGGACTCCGACAAGCCCGCAAAGCAAACCATCCCGCTGACATCAAATAAAGACCTGTCCTTTTTAGTTTCCCCTCTGCGCCCCGTATGTTATTCCAAAGCCTTTGAGCTATTCCATTTCAATCGCAGTATGGATGAGGCCATGGGGGTTCAAATTGAAGGAAACACACGTGCACTACACACATACGCTTACAACCCCCCCTCACCTCTTGCTTTCCTGAGATTCCCCTTGGAAACTGTTGTTTATCGTTGAAAACCCATTGTGCAGCTATTTTAAGACCCCTTTTCCCCCGTTGTTTTTTTCATTCCTCTAGTTGCTGAATGCTGCTCTCTGCCAATTACATTTCCTGCTCTGTAGTTTACCGACCGGGCCCTTTTTTTGAAACCTTTTCACACAGCACACCAGTCTGTGAAAAACTTTGTCGAAGAGGGCCCCGTTTTAGAAAAACGTTTTTCCAGCATGGATCTTGTTCTGGAGGCAGTTCTGCGGTCGTCACTTGCTGGCACATCCACAAAGTCACACAATCTGATGTTAAACCCCGAACTTAACCTCCGATGCATTTCTTTCTCTCGGCATCGTTGAGAAGGGTCAGTGAGTACGCATTTCACTGTTCGTCTACACCCGTTGTTTACGAAGCGTGGGATGAATAAAAGTGTGGTTTGATTTGAACCCCGCCGTTATCCCGAATTTTCGTTTTTCAGAATTAGAAAAAGACTTTGCAGCTGGTCCATCTAGCGGAAATCGCTCAGTACTGCCTCCAGGACAAGAATCGTCCCAATAAAAGTCAACCTGCACCTATGGTGGGCCACTATAGAGATTTATGTCCGCAGTGAAAAAAAGGGAATAAGTCTGATATTTTTGTCCTGATTCGATTACTCCTTCCATATGGTAATTATGGCTGTTTATTGATTTGCCGCAGCGAAGCAGCATGCTCGGGTAGCGCCGAGGTACCTGTGAGCAGCCGCCCTGGACTGCGCAAATATACAAACCCGAACCACAACATCCATAATTATCGCTCGAGACAGGACATTGTTGCATATTTGGTCAGGTCTGTTGTTAAAATGCACTTTAAAACTACATTGAACCGATAGATGTGAACACGGCATAAACACATGCCTTTCACCCTCACCCCATACAATCTCTGTTTTAGTTTACTTAATTGACATATGCATACTTTTTCATACCCAATGACTCTTGCAATCAGTGCGCCCAATTATGAGGCCCGGCTGGCCGTGGATCGACGTACCCCAAAACAGGTGCCAAGAGTGGATGGATTGGATTGAAGTCACATATTTTACCTTCGCATGATTAACTGTACAGTGAGGGAGGAGATATTCTCTTGGCCTGCTCTGCATACAGTTACGCCTGGGGGTGTTTGAGCGCCTCACAGAGCCAAAAAGATTAGAATGTGGAGCATGTGTTTGGA
The DNA here is from genome assembly GCF_002910315.2 of Salvelinus sp. IW2-2015. Classification (NCBI taxonomy): domain Eukaryota; kingdom Metazoa; phylum Chordata; class Actinopteri; order Salmoniformes; family Salmonidae; genus Salvelinus; species Salvelinus sp. IW2-2015. The sequence goes on from NC_036876.1 coordinate 14,759,386, forward strand.
TGTTAGGGCTTGACGTTGCCTAGGACCGCAGAATAAAAGTGATCTGTTTCTCTGTTTCTTTGTCTTTCCTTATTTTTTTGTCTTTCGCTTTTTCTTTCTCGCTTGCTCTGTCTTTCTCTCTCTCTTCCCCGTTCTCTCTCTTTGCCTCTCTCTCTCCGTCTCCCCTACTCCGTTTCTCCATCCAGAGACGCAGAGCTTTGATAATTATCACTCTTGCGCTTCACATTCAAGATGGAATAATGGATATGAAAGATCTCCGATAAATCCCACTCTAGTCGGAGGATTGTGATCCAATACCATATCCCTGTAATGAACGGAGTCGTGTAAGACTACATTAGTAAATGGAGACGGGACTAGAACGGAGCCTTGAGGCGCACCTAAACAGTTTACTAATGTGAAATCCAGATATTGTGTGGCTAATGAGCTGTTTATGGAATCTAAATGTCCATATTGTGTTGTTACTTCATCCTTTTCAGTGCTTATGGTCTCGTGAATGTTATATTTTTCTCCTTATACCCTTACCTCATCTCCCCTTTGTCTCTGTAGCACTCGTCTTCGACACGACCCACTTTTTCTTCCTCTTCTCTACCGGGCTAATGCTAGATATCTTTCTCTTCCTCCTCTTCTTCTCCCTCCTCTCCTCCCTCTCTTTTCGTCTAGTGATAATTATCCCTCTGTTTCTTCAAGCAGGCCTGGTGAGATATAATGTTGCATTTCATAGGGTTACTGGTCTGCAGTGGCTGCTTGGCTTCTCACACTGTGTGTCGCCTGTTTACACTCAGTCCCACTCTATAATCACTGTTCAAGTCCTTTCCCAGTCTTGCTCTTATGATTGACCATTGCCGCCATGTTGCCTGCAATTCTTCCCCTGCATCATTTTGCATATTGGGCACTCAATGTTTGGCGACACCCATGTCCTGCACTAGAGTGTGGATGCCTGTATGTGTACACATCAACTCAATTATTTGTCACGTGCGCCGAATACAACAAATGTAGACCTTACCGTGAAATGCTTACTTACAAGCCCTTAACCAACAGTGCAGTTCAAGAAGAGTTAAGAAAATATATACCAAATAAATTAAAGTAACAAATAATAAAAAAGTAACACAAAAAAATAACAATAACAAGGCTATATACAGGGGGTACTTGTACCGAGTCAATGTGTGGGGGTACAGGTTAATCGAGTAATTTGTACAGGAGGTAGGGGTGAAGTTACTATGCATAGATAATAAACAGCGAGTAGCAGCAGTGTACAAAACAAATGGGGGGGGGGGGGGTCAATGTAAAAGGTCTGGCGGCTATTTGATTAATTGATCAGCAGTCTTATGGCTTGGGGGTAGAAGCTGTTGAGGAGCCTTTTGGTCCTAGACTTGGCGCTCTGGTACCGCTTCCCGTGCAGTCTATAACTTGGGTGACTGGAGAGTCTGACAATTTTTGGGCTTTCCTCTGACACCGCCTATTATATAGGTCCTGGATGGCAGGAAGCTTGGCCCCAGTGATGTACTGGACCGTACGTACATCCCTCTGTAGCGCCTTACGGTCAGATGCCGAGCAGTTGCCATACCAGGCGGTGATGCAACCGGTCAGGATGCTCTCGATGGTGCAGCTGTAGAACTTTTTGAGGGTCTGGGGACCCATGCCAAATCTTTTCAGTCTCCTGAGGAGGAAAAGGTGTTATCATGCCCTCTTCACAACTGTCTTCTTGTGTTTGGACCATAATAGTTCGTTGGCGATGTGGACACCAAGCAACTTGAAGCTCTCGACCCGCTCCACTACAGCCCCGTCGATGTTAATGGGGGCCTGTTCGGTCCATCTTTTCCTGTAGGCCACGATCAGCTCTTTTGTCTTGCTCACATTGAGGGAGAGGTTGTTGTCCTGGCACCACACTGCCAGGTCTTTGACCTCCCTATAGGCTGTCTCTTCATTGTCGGTGATCAGGCCTATCACTGTTGTGTCGTCAGCAAACTTAATGATGGTGTTGTTGTCGTGTTTGGCCACGTAGTCGTGGGTGAACAGGGTGTACAGTAGGGGACTAAGTACACACCTCTGAGGGGCCCCAGTGTTGTCGATCAGCGTGGCAGACGTGTTGTTGCCCACCCTTAACACCTGGGGGCGGCCCGTCAGGAAGTCCAGGATCCAGTTGCAGAGGGAGGTGTTTAGTCCCATGGTCCTTAGCTTAGTGATGAGCTTCGTGGGCACTATGGTGTTGAACGCTGAGCTGTAATCAGTGAACAGCATTCTCACATAGATGTTCCTTTACACCATGGGTCTTTATCCATGTACATGCAGTATAGTATGCCTGGTGTTAAAGTATGGGTTGTCACTCACAATAAGAACATTGCCATTCACAGATCCAGCAAAGAACCATCTTTTCCAGTTATACGCCACAAATGTTTATGGCACTAGTTTGATGTGAAGCATATATGAAGATTATTCTCCCAGATTTAACAAAACACCCCTCTATTGGCAGATGAAGAAGGTCCCTAAGCCCTCCAAACCCACCCAAAACCCAAGCATTTCGCCACACCCGCAATAACATCTGCTAAATATGTGTGTGAACCAATAACATTTGATTTGATTTTATCTGTATAATATCATATAAACTGTGTGATTTGCCTCTCCCTGATGGCAGATAGGGAGACATTTACTTCACGTCTGTCCCAATCGTTCCAGCACCGCTCTGGCTAGGGCCAAAACCGTGGAGCCCAGCCACAGCCTGTAATTTCCCTGCAGCGCCAATTATGTTCGCTCCCGGCCAAAGCCAATGAAATGTGGCGAGCAAAGACGCTGAGAAGAACTCCCCACCGCGGGGACAGACGCGGATGGTTTTGAAGGGTTGTGTGTGTGTGTGTGTGTGTGTGCGTGCGCTCGTGTACGCTCGTGTACTGATTGCCTGTCTCCACAGTAGTCCCCAAGTCACCCCTCGCAGGTTAACCTAGGGTAGCGTTATCATTCATTCACTCACTGCTCACGAGACTCAATATGGTGGTGGTTGTGCTGTTGATGGGTTGCCAGGTTGGAGGTTCTGCGAGGTCATGTCGATCCAAACTGGCGCCCCGTCGCAGTCCTTGGATATGCCATTCACTCTGAATGGGCGTGTGATATAACACAATGGACGCGTCGCACAATGGATGCGACAATAGCTATCTTCCAATGGCTGTAGTCAAGTACTGTACAGCGATCTGTGTACCGAGCCGTTGCCCCCCCCCCCCCCCCCCCCCCCCCCACCCCCCCCCCCCCCCCCCCCGCGACTTTTCCGTCAGTTTAACACGTTTCTGAAATGAAATGCATTGAACACGTCACATCAATGGCAATCTTGCTCCCGTGCTTGAAATGAGCAGAATGTAACTGGTGCATTGTTGTCACTAAATAGTGCGGTCTTTGTGTGTTTGGTCTTCCTCTTCCTGTAGGTGATGAGGGAGGTGTGCAGCAACGGAGGGGACTCGGATGGAACAGGCGCCGGGTCTCCTGTACACAAGCCCGACCTGGAGAAGGTAAGGAGCAGAACGCCAGCTCAGGCACGTAAAGACACACTTGCGCACAACGGCGAGACGCGAAACTCAGAAAGAATCCAAACGAACATGTGCATGCACACGTGTACACAAACACATCAACGTGAAGGTAAGGACACACACACATACACACACATACATACATACATACATACATACATACATACATACATACATACATACATACATACATACATACATACATACATACATACACACACACACATATACATACATACATACATACAGTTGAAGTCGGAAATTTACATACACTTAGGTTGGAGTGATTAAAACTTGTTTTTCAACCACTCCACAAATTTCTCGTTAACAAACTATAGTTTTGGCAAGTCGGTTAGGGCATCTACTTTGTGCATGACACAAGTAATTTTTCCAATAATTGTTTACAGACAGATTATTTCACTTGTAATTCAGTGTTTCACAATTCCAGTGGGTCAGAAGTTTACATACACTAAGTTGACTGTGCCTTTAAACAGCTTGGAAAATTCCAGAAAATAATGTCATGGCTTTAGATGCTTCTGATAGGCTAATTGACATCATTTGAGTCAATTGGAGGTGTACCTGTGGATGTATTTCAAGGCCTACCTAAAAACTCAGTGCATCTTTGCTTAATTCTTATGGCTGCAATCCCGGGATGATTTGACAACAGCCAGTGAAAGTGCAGGGCGCCAAATTCAAACAATAGAAATCTCATAATTAAAATTCCTCAAACATACATGTATCTTATACATTTTAAAGGATATCTTGTTGTTAATCCCACCAAAGTGTCCGATTTCAAATAGGCTTTTCAGCGAAAGCACCACAAACGATTATGTTAGGTCACCGCAAAATCACAGACAAACACAGTCGTTTTTCCAGCCAAAGACAGGAGTCACAAAAGGCAGAAATAGAGATAAAATGAATCACTAACTTTTGATGATCTTCATCAGATGACACTCATAGGACTTCATGTTACACAATACATATATGTTTTGTTCGATTAAGTTAATATTTATATCCAAAAACCTCAGTTTACATTGGCGCCATGTTCAGAAATGCCTCCAAAATATCCAGAGAAATTGCGGAGAGCCACGTCAAATAACATAAATACTCATCATAAACTTTAATTAAAGATACACTTGTTCTTAATGCAACCGCTGTGTCAGATTTCAAAAAGCTTTACGGCAAAACACAATATTCAATCATCTGAAAACAGCAAAAGCAAGCCATACAGGTACCCACCAAGTTGTGCAGTCAACAAAACTCATAAAAAGCATTATAAATATTCACTTACCTTTGCTGATCTTCGTCGGAATGCACTCCCAGGACTCCCACTTCCACAAGAAATGTTAGTTTTGTTCAATGATGTCCATCATTTATGTCCAAATAGCTATTTTTGTTAGCGTGTTTGGTAAACAAATCCAACGTCAGGAAGCGTGTTCACTATAAGCAGACGAAATGTCAAAAAGTTCCGTAACAGTCAGTAGAAACATGTCAAACGATTTATTGAATCAATCTTTAATGGCTTCAGGACAACAAAGTCAAGGTATTGGAGTGGCCATCACAAAGACCTATAGAAAATGTGCAGGCAGAACTGAAAAAGCGTGTGCGAGCAAGGAGGCCTACAAACCTGACTCAGTTATACCAGCTCTGTCAGGAGGAATGGGCCAAAACTCACCCAACTTATTGTGGGAAGCTTGTGGAAGGATGCCCGAAACGTTTGACCCAAGTTCAACAATTTAAAGGCAATACTACCAAATACGAATTGAGTGTATGTAAACTTCTGACCTAGTGGGAATGTGATGAAAGAAATAAAAGCTGAACTAAATCATTCTCTCTGCTATTATTCTGACATTTCACATTCTTAAAATAAAGTGGTGATCCTAACTGACCTAAGACAGGGAATTTTTACTAGGATTAAATGTCAGGAATTGAGAAAAACTGAGTTGAAATGTATTTGGCCAAGGTGTATGTAAACTTCCGACTTTAGGTGTGTGTGTGTATATATATATATATATATATATATACACATCCCTGTACGCTGCCATAGGGCCCCTCGCCTCTCTCTGTGTGCCCTAATAGCAAGCAGGATGCCAGGGCAGCACATTGCAGTAAAAGCTGTAATTGTTGTGCCAGATAGCAGTTAATTACAGCTGTGGCACAGTGTGTGTAGGGAGGTGAAGGGAAGAGTGTGTTATTGGATTTCAATAGCCTGGAGAAAACAGGTACACTTACTGGATCTGTTGGAGCCTTATTGTACAGAGCTCATGTGTGTCTGTGTGTACAGTGGTGGAAAATTAGGCAGATCAGAAGGAGTTTAATGGCAAACCGCGCTCCCTAGCTGGCGCACAGTACACAGAAGCCTAGCCTAATTATTTCAACCATAACATGTTGCAGATGCTCTCCGAGATTCTCTGTGGGTACAGTGTGTGTTTTATGTATATGGTTGTGTGTGTGTGTGTGTGTGTGCGTCTCTGTATTTCTCTCTCTCTCTTTGTGTCTGCATGTGTGTTTTGTCTGTTTTTATATTTCTGCCTGCATGTATACCACCCTGCATCCCACTGCTGGCTTGCCTCTGAAGCTAAGCAGGGTTGGTCCTGGTCGGTCCCTCGATGGGAGACCAGATGCTGCTAGAATTGGTTTTGGAGGGCCAGTAGGAGGCACTCTTTCCTCTGGTCTAATTATCTTTTTTTTTTTATGCCCCAGGGCAGTGATTGGGAGCATTGCCCTGTGTAGGGTTTCGTCTTTTGGATGGGATGTTAAACGGGTGTCCTGACACTCTGTGGTCACTGAAGATCACATGGCACTTATTGTTAACCCCGGTGTCCTGGCTAAATTCCAACTGGCCCTCATACATCATGGCCACCTAATCATCCCCAGCTTCCAATGTGCTCATTCACCCCCCCCCCCCCCCCCCCCCCCCCCCTCTCCCCTGTAACTATCCCCAGGTCGTTGCTGTAAATGAGAATGTGTCTTGGTCAACTTACCTGTAAAATAAGGGTTAAATATATTTAAAAAAATGTAAATATCTGTCTAACAGTTCTAACTCTCATTGCAGAAGGTGTCATGTGATAGGCCGAGCTCAGATGGCGAGCCGCCCCATGAGAACGGACACACCGTCACCGACTGTAAGGACCAAGGTGAGACCAGGGAAGGGTCTGGAATACTTTGATAGTTACACTAAGTACGGCACATCATACTGGGTTAATGGCATTCTGGTTTTGAACACAAACTCTTGATATTGGTGTGAAAGAATCTCTTCTCAATTGGGCTTTCCCTTGGTTCAATACTGTCCCTTTTTGGAAGTTAAATGAGTAATGGCATGTAAGCCATGTTTTAGCTCTAGATTCATCTTCTTTTGTTCTTTAGTCTTAAAGATGCACTGTGCAGAAATTGCTCTGCCATTTCCTAGCTGCTAAAATTTGAGTCGTTTTCCAGTCATTTCAGTGACAAGCAAGTATTGTGTAGAGAATCATTGTACCATCTAAACCGCTGTGAAATATATTTTTCGTAGCCAAAAATTTTGTATTTTCAGATGTTTGAAGCTGGTGTTCAAAGCCGAAAGTAATAGAGCAAAAACGAAACCGGGAAGCATAGAAATAGAGCACACAGAACAGATCTACCACTTTTTAGACTTTCGTTCAACGAGAATGACGGATCTACAACACGCATTTCTATGTGAATTTGGTCAGGTCGCCCAAAAAAGTTACACACAGTTACACACAGCAGCTTTAATGCTAATGAAGCATTGTGTTTCTTCAGTGTTGACCCGACTGTAAATCCCTCTATACTCTGTTGATTGGAGATGGGGTGTATTTTCTTGAGGGTCAGAGCAGCTTGTGTGTTCAGGGGGAGTATGATTTGAGATTAGCTACAGAAACAATGGACTTGAGCATTTGGATTTATTCAACGTTTATTTGATATTGAACCATTTTCTCCTGCACCTAGTACCGCGACAGCCGAGATGCTATCTAAATAGCAGGATGAGATTATTCAACGTCTGCTTGCTCGACAAGCTCAATTCCGCGGGGTTTACAATTTTCATTTAACTTGTCAAGACCTCTTGTTTGGATTCTCTGGAATTTAGAGCTGTTCGTGTTTGGTTTCATTACACACAAACCCATGCACGCACGCACAGTGCTGTAAGTCTATGCACTTGTTGTGTTCCCTCTGGTGAGACCAATTATGAGTGGACTGTGAGTGTTATTATTATTATTTATTTTTTTACCTTTATTTAACTAGGCAAGTCAGTTAAGAACAAATTCGTACTAACTGCCTTGTTCAGGGGCAGAACGACAGATTTGACCTTGTCAGCTCGGGGATTCGATCTTGCAACCTTTCGGTTACAAGTCAAACGCTCTCACCACTAGGCTACCTGCCGCCCCATTATGATACTGCCCTCTGGAGGATTGGAGGGCTAATGCTGTTTGGCTACCACTTTTATTCCCTAACTTTCATTCCCTTATTATTATTTGATGCCCAATCCCAAATTGACCCATACCCCCTACCCCTATATGCACTTCATGTAGAACTAAGAGTATGATATAGCTCCACAACGCCCTCTGAGAGGCTAGGTTGAATATTTTCCATATTGCTTACACTGCTCTGATCCTCATATCTAGTTCCCACGGAGCAGGGGTGGATGGTGGCTTGAGTCCATGCACTATGTCACCAGTGGCGAGCCAGTGGTTGATATCACCTCATATCTCTACAGTACCACTGCATCTCCATGCCAAACAACTACCACAGACCCACCCTTCTCACACCATTTCACCCCAGCTGCCCACTTTCTGAGGGGAGAGAAACGAGTCTCCAAACCCCTTTTTCAGCTTAATCAGCCACATTCCTTCCACGGCTGGTAAGAAGCGAACTTGACTCAGTGGAATCAAATGAGCCTGATCAGAGTTTCCCCCCCTGTCTTTCACGGCAAAAAAAAAGAGAAAAATAATTATAATCATCCAAAGTGAAGCTCTTTCACACATGTGTGTCTGGTTTCCTACCTTAGGCCCGGGGTCTAACGCGTGTGTGTGTGTGTGTGTGTGTGTGTGTGTGTGTGTGTGTGTGTGTGTGTGTGTGTGTGTGTGTGTGTGCTGTCTCTTATACACATCTAGATGTGTATAAGAGACAGGTGTGTGTGTGTGTGTGTGTGTGTGTGTGTGTGTGTGTGTGAGAGAGATAAACACTGGCAGGGGTTGGGCAGAAATGGCCACATATTTAATAAGATTTGTCGCCATGGTAGATATCATTATCAGAGTAACAGGATCTGAGTTGATTCCTGCAGGGCAGCAGAGGTGTGTGTGTGTCTTATGTCTGTCTGCGTCTCTCTCTGTGTGTGTGTGTCAGCGTAAGCGTCTGTCTGCAGAAGCACTCCAGACTCCGAGCGTCAGCTGCTTCACTACGATGACATCATTCACGGGGAATTTTGCACCTCTGCCTCAGAAACCCCTCTCTTCTTTCTGTCTCACTATTGTGTCCGACTCCACAGAGGAAAATGAGACCTCCACAACTTTGTGAAGGGGGAGTTATACCATATTCTGTAGTAATTAATGGATATTAACAGGTAATAATGTACATGGGTATGATGCAGATGATCAAACTCTGCAGATGTTGGGAGAATTTAACTATTGCAGTTTTCTTAAGACAAAAGCTTATAGGAATATACACTACTTTATAGTCAGTCTGTCACACACTATACATACAAATAATATAATGACCATTTCCATCATCTCTTCTCAACTATGTGACATCTATTCTTGTCATTCTGTCTGTGGCTCATCTCTCGTTTACCCTTCTGGCAGTCTCCCGAGTGGATCTATTCTACCAAACCCTGCTCGCCGCAGACCACACAATCCAAACAACCCTCAGACAACCAGCAGATTTTCTACTCAGACACACAGAGAGACAGGCTTTATGACCGGGTTTAGGCCAGTTTAGCGGTATTTGCAGGAGAATGTGCACCGTCATTGTGTCTGTGGGCCTCTTCGGTTAGTAGAATTGAGGCCTAATTACTGACCTAAATCTTCAAATGATATGACAATCTGGTCAAATGGCTTGTGTAATATTTTTTTCATTCTTAAAGGTGAAATTACCTTGAAGGTCTAGCTCTCTGACATAGCATGTCTCTCTTTGCTCTTTCACTCCCTCTCTCTCTCTCTTCCTCCTCTCTCCCTCTCTCTCACTCTCTCTTTATCTCTCTCTCTCTACCACTCTTTCTCTCTCTCTCTCTCTCTCTCTCAGGTAAAGGAAAGAAGGACTCTCAGAAGAGAGGCACGCTGGGAAAAGGGGCGGGAAAGAAGATAACTAAGATCATTGGCCTGGGCAAGAAGAAGCCGTCCACTGACGAACAGACATCTTCAGCCGAGGAGGACATACCCACCTGTGGTAAGACACCTCTTAGGGGTTAGAGGTCATATCTGAGGTTTAGAGGTCAACCTACAGTGGCAAGAAAAAGTATGTGAACCCTTTGGAATACCTGGATTTCTGCATGAATTGGTCATAAACTTTGATCTGCTCTTCATCTAGGTCACTACAATAGACAAACACAGTCTGCTTAAACTAATAACACACAAAAAAGTATACGTTTTCATGTCTTTATTGAACACATCGTGTAAACATTCTCAGTGCAGGTTGGGAAAAGTATGTGAACCCTTGGATTTAATAACTGGTTGGCCCTCCTCCTTTGGCAGCAATAACCTCAACCAAATGTTTTCTGTAGTTGTGGATCAGATATATACAACAGTCAGTAGGAATTTTTGACCATTCCTCTTTACCAAATTGTTTCAGTTTGGCAATATTATTGGGATATCTGGTGTGAACTGCTCTCTTGAGGTCATGCCACAGCATCTCAATCGGGTTGAGGTCAGGACTCTGACTGGGCCACTCCAGAAGGCGTATTTTCTTCTGTTGAAGCCATTCTGTTGTTGATTTACTTCTGTGTTTTGGGTCGTTGTCCTGTTGCATCACCCAACTTCTGTTGAGCTTCAAAATGTGATGATAAACTACTTGGGAATTCATTTTTCCGTCGATGATAGCAAGCTGTCCAGGCCCTGAGGCAGCAAAGCAGCCCCAAACCATGATGCTCCATCCACTATACTTAACAGTTGGGATGAGGTTTTGATGTTGGTGTGCTGTGCCTTTTTTTCCTCCACACATAGTGTTGCATGTTCCTTCCAAACAACTCAACTGTAGTTTCATCTGTCCACAGAATATTTTGCCATTTGCGCTGTGGAACATCCAGGTGCACTTTTGCAAACTTTGGACAGCAGTGGCTTCTTCCGTGGTGTCCTCCCATGAACACCATTCTTGTTTAGTGTTTTACGTATCGTAGACTCGTCAACAGAGATGTTAGCATGTTCCAGATGATTTCTGTAAGTCTTTAACTGACACTCTAGGATTCTTCTTAACCTCATTGAGCGTTCTGCGCTGTGCTCTTGCAGTCATCTTTGCAAGACGGCCACTCCCAGGGAGAGTAGCAACAGTGCTGAACTTTCTCCATTTATAGACAATTTGTCTTACCGTAGACTGATGAACGTCAAGGCTTTTAGAGATACTTTTGTAACCCTTTCAAGCTTTATGCAAGTCTGAGATCTGAGATCTCTTTTGTTCGAGGCATGGTTCGCATCAGGCAATGCTTCTTGTGAATAGCAAACTCAAATTTGAGTGTTTTTATAGGGCAAGGCATCTTTAACCAACCTCCAATCTCGTCTCATTGATTGGACTCGAGGTTAGCCGACTCCTGACTCCAATTAGCTGTTGGAGAAGTCATTAGCCTAGGGGCTCATACTTTTTCCAACCTACACTGTGAATGTTTAAATGATGTATTCAATATAGACAAGAAAAATACAATAATTTGTGTGTTATTAGTTTAAGCGCACTTTGTTTGTCTATTGTTGTGACTTAGATGAAGATCAGATCAAATTTGATGATCAATTTATGCAGAAATCCAGGTAATTCCAAAGGGTTCACATACTTTTTCTTGCAACTGTACATCAAGGGTGGATTTGGTCGTATAGGTGTTGTTATATTAAAGAATGTATGGGGAAATGTCTTGAATTAGAACAGCCAGAACTGCAGCTATAGACTCATTTCCTGGCCTGCCGTTTCGCTATTGGCCATTTTACCCCACCCTTTCATCCTAACTGGTCCGTCTTGTCTGATTGACAGGCTACCTGAACGTGATGTCCAATAACCGCTGGCGTGAGCGTTGGTGTCGCCTGAAGGACAACCAGCTGTTGCTCCATAAGGACCGCGCTGACCTGAAGACCCATATGGCCAGCCTTCCCCTCAGAGGCTGCGAGGTCAGCCCCGGACTGGACTCCAAACACCCCTTTGCCTTCCGCCTGCTCCGCAATGGACAGGAGGTGGCTGTACTGGAGGTAGGTTGGTTGGTCAATTGGCCCGGGGTGGAGGTTAGTCTTAGGTTCAGATCTAGGATCAGCTTACCCTCGCCAAATCTGAACCTTCACGGTCAGGGGGAAGTCGTCAGGTCTGACCTTAGATCAGTGTCGTAGGGCAATTTTGTGCTAATGTTGTAGTGATAGTATGGATTGGATGGAAAGTTATCTCTTCTTTTGTAATTTTTTGTTGTCGAAGTTTATACATAGGTACACCTCTTTTCTAAACCAATGAATAGTATTAACATAAATAAATAGATACTAGCTTCTTTAAATTAGCGAAATAATCTCTAACCCACCTCTCCTCTTCTCTCCAGGCGTCCTCCTCAGAGAGTATGGGTCGGTGGTTGGGGGTGCTGCTCGCTGCGACTGGCTCCACCACAGACCCTGCTGCCCTGCACTACGACTACATAGACGTAGAGACTACCGCTAACGTCATCCAGCTGGCCAAGCAGTCCTTCTGGTTAGACACACACACACACACACACTGCCTCCCATTGTGATAGGGGCTACAGTGCATTCCCTTGAGTTTTTCGACATTTTGTTGCGTTACATCCTTATTCTAAAACGGATTAGATATTTTTTTTCCCGCATCAATTTACACACAATACCACATAATGACAAAGCAAAAACAGGTTTTTAGAAATATTACGTTTACGTACTTTGTTGAAGCACCTTCGGCAGCAATTACAGCCTCGAGTCTTTTGGGTTATGACGCTACAAGCTTGGCAACCTGTATTTGGGGAGTTTCTCCCGTTCTTCTCTGCAGATCCTCTCAAGCTCTGTCAGGTTGGATGGGGAGCGTTGCTGCACAGCTATTTTCAGTTCTCTCCAGAGATGTTAGATCGGGTTCAAGTCCGGGCTCTGGCTGGGCCACTCAAGGACATTCAGAGACTTGTCCCGAAGCCACTCTTGCGTTGTCTTGGCTGTGTGCCTAGGGTCGTTGCCCTGTTGGAAGGTGAACCTTTGCCCCAGTCTGAGGTCCTGAGCACTCTGGGGCAGGTTTTCATCAAGGATCTTTCTGTAGGTTGCTCCGTTCATCTTTCCCTCGATCCTGACTAGTCTCCCAGTCGCTGCCTCTGAAAAACATCCCCACAGCATGATGCTGCCACCACCATGCTTCACCGTAGGGATGGTGCCAGGTTTCATCTAGACATGACACTTGGCATTCAGGCCAAAGAGTTCAATCTTGGTTTCATCAGACCAGGTAATCTTGTTTCTCATGGTCTGAGGTGCCTTTTGGTAAACTCCAAGCGGGCTGTCATGTGCTTTTACTGAGGAGTGGCTTCAGTCTGGCACTCTACCATAAAGGCCTGATTTGGTGGAGTGCTGACGAGATGGTTGTCCTTCTGGAATGTTCTCCCATCTCCACAGAGGAGCTCTGTCAGAGTGACCATCGGGTTCTTGGTCACCTCCCTGACCAAGGACCTTCTCCCCTGATTACTCAGTTTGGCCGGGCGGCCAGCTCTAGGAAGAGTCTTATTTGTTCCAAACTTCCATTTAAGAATGATGGAGGCCACTGTGTTCTTGGGGACCTTCAATGCTGCAGCCATTTTTTTGGTACCCTTCCACAGATCTGTGCCTCGACATAATCTTGTCTCGGCGCTCTACGGACAATTCCTTCGACCTCATGGCTTGGTTTTTGCTCTGACATGGACGTTCAGGTGTGTGCCTCTCCAAATCATGACCAAGGCGGACTCCAATCAAGTTGTAGAAACATCTCAAGGATGATCAATGGAAACAGGATGCACCTGAGCTCAATTTCGAGTCTCATAGCAAAGGGTCTGAATACTTATGTAAATAAGATATTTCAGTTTTTTATTTGAAATAAATGTGTTAAAATTTCAAAAAAACTTTTTTTTTTTTAAACTTTGTCATTATGGGGTATTGTGTCTAGATGTATTTCATACATTTTAGAGTAAGGCTGTAACATAACAAAATGTGGAGAAAGGGGTCTGAACACTTTCTGAATGCACTGTACTTTATCACTCTATTGGGGGTCTCGGAAAAAGCAAATCATTTGTGTGGCAGATAAGGTATGCGTGCGGTTTTTGAATCCCAAAAAGTATGTGTGTAGTTCCCTCAGCCGGCCTTGACCTCATTCAGTTAGGAATGGACATCTCTGGACCAATGTTTTTCCCGCTCTCTGGCCATTTGATGTGTCACTGACCAACAGGGTTTTTACAAGAGCACTGTGTGCAGGCCAGCCCTGCCCACACAATAACACAATACACTTTGCAAGGGCTGGATAAAGCGTTTGCATACCCAAGGGAGTACTAAATGCCTGAACTGTTAGTTGTATGATGCAGGCAATATATGAGACAGCTATACACTGAGTGTACAAAACATTAAGGACACCTGCTCTTTCCAAAAAATAGGCTGACCAGGTGAATCCAGGTGAAAGCTATGATCCCTTATTGATGTCACTTCCTAAATCCACTTCAGTCAGTGTAGATGAAGGGGAGGAGATATGTCAAAAAATGATTTTTAAGCTTCGGTACAATTGAGACATGGATTGTGTATGTGTGCCATTGAGGGTGGGCAAGACAAAATATTGAAGTGCCTTTGAACGGGGTATGGTAGTAGGCGCCAGGCGCACCAGTTTGTGTCAAGAACTGCAACGCTGCTGTGTTTTTCACGCTCAACAGTTTCCCGTGTGTATCAAGAATGGTCCACCATCCAAAGCACATCCAGCCAACTTGACACAACTGAGGGAAGCAATTAGAGTCAATATGGGGCCAGCATCCCTGTGGGAACGCGTTCGACACCTTGTGGATTCCATGCCTCGAGTAATTGAGGCTGTTCAGAGGGAAAAAGTGGAGGGTGCAAGTCATTATTAGGAAGGTGTCCTTAATGTGTTGTACACTAAGTGTCCTCCTATAAAGGTCCTTAATGGACAAACCTCTCCATATTCCCCACATGACTCCACATGTTATATCGTGCTTTACTTTTGGACTATAACTACAACTTTTATACTGCGAATCCCTGATGTATTATCACTTACTCATGGATATGTGCATTTTCTCCTCAGCTTCACTAGTAAACGTGTTGTATCTCCCAACCCCTATCTGGACAACCCTGTGAACGGTTATGCCTGCCCCTCTGGAATGGCACTGCATTATGATGATGTGCCCATCAATGGAACGGTAAGGACACACACACACACACACACACACACACACACACACACACACGCTGAGAAAACAAACAAATCAGTGCACATATTTCTGCAATATCTCAGCAACTCTTATATCTGGATGCTGTGTTGCTTGTGATGGCTTGCATCGGGTGTCTTTCTGTTTCTCTTCCTCTCTCGTTCCCTCTTTCTCACGCTAATCCGACTCTGATTAATAATTGTGCAAGTGCTTTCCTCTGCTCTAGCTCACGTTCCTGTAACAATAACAACCCTTTGGCTTCCTCTCTTCTTTTCTCCTCTTTTTCCCCCTTTGCTGACTTGTGTTTTTTGCTGTTTTTCAAATGTACTCCCTCTCTTTATTCCCTTTTCATGTCCTCGTCTCTTTTCTTTCTCTTTATATCTCCTTTTATGTCCTCCTCCGTTCCCTCTTTTCCTCTCCTCTCTGCATGCCTACCTCTAACATAAGGACCCAGAGGCGTTATACTCCAGCCCTGCCACCGGAGGGCGACGTCTGAGAGAGGAGGTGTTGTATGAGAACGCTGACCTCTATGAGAACATGCCTTCGCCCAAGCTGGCCGCCCGCTACTCCCCCAAGCCCAGCCGCCTAGCCTCTTCCTCCAGCCACCACAAAACCCCTGGCCCTGTTAAATCCAAATTCCTCTCCTCCTCTTCCTCAGCTAACACTAACACTAAAGCCGGTACTCAGGTGACTAACGCTCTGCTGTCTTAACCTTAACGCAACCTTAATTAACACTGTATACTTTTCTGTCATCTTAAAGGGATACTTCACCTCAAATTCAAAGTTTGAGATGTGTCATACTTCAAAAATTGTCTAAAGTCGAGTCTCTTATGCCATTTGTTGTATAGATCCTGCTGTATGCATGAATCAAAATCTCAAGGCCTTAAACCCAAATTATTTGGAGAGATTGACAGCATCTAAATTTCATCTAATAACTTTGATTTTGGAGTTAGCTCTCCCTTTAACATGTAGTATGTGCAGTGTACACCTGCTCTTTCCATGACATAGACTGACCAGGTGAATCCAGGAGAAAACTATGATCCCTTTTATTGCTGTTTCTTGTTAAATCCAATTCAATCAGTTTAGATGAAGGGGAGGAGACATGTTAGGATTTTTAAGCCTGGAGACAATTGAGACATGGATTGTGTATGTGTGCCACTTAGAGTGTGAATGGTTAAGACAAAAGATTTAAGCGGATTTGAATGTGGTACAGTAGTAGGTGCCAGGCACACTGGTTTGAGTGTGTCAGGAACTGCAACGCTGCTGGGTTTCTCACACTCAACAGTTTCCCGTGTGTATCACGAATGGCCCACCACCCAAACGGCATTCCAGACAACTTGACACAACTGAGTCAACATGGGCCAGCTTCCCTGTGGATTGCTTTCGACACCTTGTAGAGTACATGCAGCGACAAATTGAGGCTGTTCTGGGGGTTAGGGGTGCAACTCAGTATTAGTAAGGCCTTTGTAATGTTTTGTACAGTCAGTGTAATAGTGTGTCTTTGCTGAGGGAGAGGTAAGCGGTATGCCTAACAATGGGCAGGGGGAGGGATTAAATAATGGGATTTGAGTCTCAATTCTTATTACGTTTATTATTCCTACAGAAACATTTGATTTAATAAAATTGTGTTGATACTGGCCACCCAGAATCCAGGTTTTTGAGACATTATCCTCAAAATCCCCACTAGCTTAGTCCTGCTGTAGTGCAGCTCTTAGCCCCTTGTTAAAATACTCTGTCCAGGATTGAGTATCTGGTTAGAGTTAGTTAGGGTCTGAGACGTTGACCATGCAACACTTTAGCTAGAGGCCTGATGTTGGATTGAGAGGAGTAAGGTGGGGGATCGAATATCTGCAGTGTGTTAGGCAGCGTATCTGTGGGAGCACCTCAGATCACCCAGATGATAGAGGCTTTTCCTCCTTTGATCTGTGTGTGTGTGTGTGTGTGTGTGTGTGTGTGTGTGTGTGTGTGTGTGTGTGTGTGTGTGTGTGTGTGTGTGTGTGTGTGTGTGTGTGTGTCTCTGTGTGATTCCTAATAACCAATGATATTGATGCTAAAGACTGCGCCATGCATGATATAGCATCAGCTTAGATTGTATAGTATATATATATATATTTTATAGGCCTACATGGGTGCGAGTTGGAAACGCCACTAGCACCGTTACTCGCATAAGTCACACTTGGTTGAGAGTCTTTGATGTGTGTGTCTGTGTGTGTGCGTGTGCTTGCATGCAGCGGTCCGTGTGCGGTGTGTTTATGGCCAGGGGTGTTAACATGGACCCTGCACCACAAAGCCTGCGCTAGTGTTTAACGTCACTGCTAGGTGTACAACTCCGGCTCAATGGCCCTAATGCTTTCAGTAAAGCTCATTGAAGCTGAATGGTAGAGCACCACATCCAAACCCATGGTTATATAGTAGTACACCAACCACACACACACACACACACACACCACACACACACACACACACACACACACACACACACACAAAACCACCACACTTCCACATATCACACACACACACACACACACACACACTCCAGGGGAATACAGTTCAATAGGGCTGGTTTAGCCTAATGCTGGGATTACTGTGGGATTCATTTCAAAGGGGGATTCATACTTTTAGTGTCGTGTGTTTAACGCGCAATTCATTTCTACAGCTGTGTGCACAGAGTAGTTCACATGATCTTACCCACCTGGGGATTTAGATGGGCAATGTTGATTTTTATTGGAAGTGAGTTGTGGCCATTTTGAACTGTATGTTTGAACTGCAGTGTAGTGGTTTTCATTATAGCTGCAAACTGTCGTTAACAGTTTTAGGACTGTGCATTTCAACCAGATTGTGAATGCCTGCTCTCTCTCTTCCTCCTTCTCGACCAATCAGCTGAAGGGAAAGAAGGCCCCGGTGACCAATGGGACAGCGTCTAAACAGAAGGTGGACAAGAACCAGGCCAAGAAGACCAATGGAACAGCCACCAATGGAACAACCGGTGGAGCAACTGTGAAACGCAACAACTCCAGTAAGAGTCTAATCAATGTGTGTGTGTGTATTTGGGAGTTTGAGAGCTAGATAGAATGAGAGCGAGTGAGAGAGACACACACACCCATTCCCATGAGTCTTTCTATAAATCATGACACACAGTACATACCAGTGTGATAATTCATAAGCTACTGCTAGCCTGTCACTTCTAGTCAGCCCTTATACAGTCTGCTAGCTGTGATATTTAACAGTAGCCTGGTCTTAGCAGACACGAAGTCTGGCCTCCCCACTCCTCAGTCCCTGTCAAACCCACCACTGATCGCTTTCTAGGAAAACTGGAGCCACACAAAAAAAATCCGGAATTCACAAATTACAGTTGGTGGAGCAGCGGGAGTAAATATCTTTGGACGGTGCGAAGACGGCTTCCTCGAAACCATCCGTTGTAAATCCCAACCTTATGGAGGATTACCATGACATACCCAGACCAAACGATCATTCAACGTTGAGTCGATGTTCAAATAGCAGCGTGAATATTTGGCCAGGGTGACCCGTGGTTACTGGTGAGGCTAATCTTTGTGGTGAAGGTCTGTGTGTTTTCAGTAATGTGTGAACCGCGACAGTTTTTGAACCCATTTTCTCATATTTGGTCGCTTTTGTAAGCATCGTGTTCTCAGGGGATACCAACTATGTGTCATTTTGGATTTAGTGCATGTTACACAAGACTTGTTTAATGTCAAGCTAAAATAGGCCCATATTGATGTATTGATGGTTGGAGATGTCAAGTGGCGGTTTGATTGATTATTTGGTCCTTCGTAGAGGCTAATGTGCTAGTGAGGCACATACGTGCGCACACACACACACACACAGTCATACTTCAGTGGTGTGGAGAGGTTCTAGTGGCCTCTGTAGCTTAAGGCTTCTTGTTTGGTGTATTTTTTTCCGCAGGGTCGGTTCCTAGTCCCTACTCTGCTCTGTTTGATTAAGGAGTGCTTATGGGCTGATGTTTGGGTTCAATGGGTTTCTGGTCAGTTTATGCCTTGTGTAGAACTCTGATGAGCATGGTCTTGTTCTTTCACCACTCCCTCCTTCCCTCTCATAGCAATCCACCCTTCTTCACATATTTCCTTACCTCCTTTTGGATCTCATTCTCTCCTTCTCCCTCCCCCTAATCCCTCCTTCTCCCCTCCCCTTCCATTACCCGTTTCCCAGCACCTAGCACCTAATGAGCGTTTGGTTTTAACGGTGCGCAGGGATATAGAGCATAAATCCCCTCTCTCCCCTGTAGGTGCAGAGCAGTATAAGTACGGTAAGAACCGCGTGGAGGCGGACGCAAAGCGGCTGCAGGCTAAAGAGGAGGAGCTGATGAAGAGGAAGCAGGACATCAGGAACCGTCTGACCCAGCTGAAGAAGGACAGGAAAGACCTGCGCACCGCCATGGAGGCCAGCACCGGTATGACAAAGAGACACACACACGCACACTTAGACAGACAGACCGACACATTCACGCACGCACACACACACACACTGCTTTTACCAAGACAGAGAGAAGGGGGAGAGGTAAAGAGTAAGTGGTGAGAGACGAAGGATTAGACGGGGGAGAGGTGGGAGTGAAAGTATGGGGAGATGGAGAAATGATTGGAGGAGAAGAGGACGAGCGGTTTAGAGTGGTGGGGAGATGGAATGAGTGTTGGAAGGAAGAGTGGAGATGTGGGAGTTAGTGGGTTATGACGGAGGCATGGATGTGAGGATTAGGGTTAGGAGCGAGTGGTGCGGGATGGAAGACTGGTTTGGAGGGGGAGAGATGGGAGTCGTGTATCAGACGTTCTTATCCTGAGAGACTTGTCAATAAACTACAATAACGGTAAGACGGGAACCGGGAGTAAACCTCCTCCCTCTTCGTTCCTCCCTCCCCCAGGTAAGCGTTCCGCTGCGTCTCTGGTGGAGCGGCTGAAGAAGGTGGAGGACGAATGCAAGCTGAAGGAGGACGAGAGGGTGAGCCTGGAGCTGGAGCTGACGGAGGTCAAGGAGAGTCTGAAGAAGGCCCTGAGTGGAGGAGTCACCCTGGGACTCACCATTGAGCCCAAGTCTGGCACCTCCAGCCCGCAGGTTAGACCTCAATCAATCACATTTATTTTATAAAGACTTTTAACATCAGCAGTTGTCACAAAGTGCTTTACAGAAACCCAGCCTAAAACCCCTAAGAGCAAGCAATGCAGATGTAGAAGCACGGTGGCTAGTAAAAACTCCCTAGAACGGCGGGAACCTAGGAAMAAACCTAGAGGACCCAGCCCTCTTCTGGCTACACCGACCATGACCTATGGCTGAGTCTCAATACTGTAAAAAGGTGTCCTTCTCTTGAATAATGAACAGACAAAAGCATTTTGTCCATGTAAATTAGTCTTCTAGATAGTCTGAAGGGACTTTTCTTTTTACCTTGTGTGCATTTCTCCGTCTGCATTTCAAAAACTTGTCTGGTGCAAGCAATATGCCCAACATACCGCTGACAAACAGTCAACAGGCTTTTGATAAAGTGTTGAAAATGTTTCTGCTGACTCTGAATGGTGTGTATCTGTGTGTGTCCAGTCCCCAGTGTTGCTGAGGCGTACCCTAGAGAACTCTCCCATCTCCAGCTGTGACACCAGCGACACAGAGAGCTGCTCTACCCTGCCCGTCAACAGCGCCTCCCTCCTCCGCAGAACGGCCAATCAGAAACCCTCGACCGTCCGCGGCCACGTCCTCAGGAAGGCCAAGGTGAGACAGAGTTACAGAGAACACACACACGGAACACAGTCAGCACTCAGTCAACTGCATTGCCACACAACTGACACACACACATCTATTGCCACACATCCCAGCCCAGTCCAATGACTATACTGAATTTGCATTTAGTTGCATGTAACTGTAAGTGCATGCGTTTGTATGTGCTGTATTGTTTGCATGCATTTGCATTGATATCCTGACACCCAGGCACAGTCATTGTTCCCTTTTGTTGCAGGAATGGGAGATGAAGACAGGCACATAAGCAGAAACTCTTCACAACGATCCTATTGTACTAGCTTATTTTTTGTGTGTGTGTGTGTATATATTTATTTACTTTTCACGTGGGGAAGAAGGTTGAAGAGGAGGACACTACAATCGTAGCATAGCCAACCAGAAAGACAATAAGGACAATGCTGATTTGAGTATACTTTATTTCCAAAACATAAAGAAATAGCACTCTTTTTCTAGCTTACTATTGTATAATACCGTGTATTATATCTGGCATGTTTGAACCACTCTGTCGTGCGGTTTGGTATTCGTCCAATCATTTTCTTTCTTTTCAAGCAGACATCCAATCATAGACGGTCTTCTGTGATCTGTTTCTCCATCACATACAAATCTGGTTTCTACAACTCTTGGGCTTCAAAAATCAAGTGCAAAACCAAGTATTTATTTGTAAATGTTTATTAAGTAAACATCCCTGTGATTATTTATGTTGATAATATTTAATGCTTGTTTTATAGTGTAGCTGGCTCTCCGTAGGCGCCCAGGTTGTCTTTCCTACTCAGTTGGAGGCTCTCTAGTTCACGAGCATATGTTTTCGAGTGGTAACTGCACTGCGCCACTAATGTGCACGTCATCTAAATGGGTTAATCGAATCATCAGTCTCACTGTTAGGCAATCCGGATGATTTGCAGATCATCGAACCAGCAACGCACCTACTCCCTACTGGTTGATGCTTGTGAGTGGGCCGTTGGAACGCTCCACTCAGTGAAGTGCAGGTCAGGCTAAGGCGTGGTCCTGTCCCGGCGAGTTGGAAAACTCCTAAAACCTCAAGTAACGTGGCCTCTTCTATTTAAGCTTGACAACCAGGAGCCTCGGCCCAGCTCTTTTAATCATGCCACTGGTGTACTGTAGCCCTGTGATCTGATCTGGTGTGTGTGTGTGTGTGTGTGTGTGTGTGTGTGTGTGTGTGTGTGTGTGTGTGTGTGTGTGTGTGTGTGTGTGTGTGTTGTGTGTGTGTGTGTGTGTGTGTGTGTGTGTGTGTGCGCGCGCGCGTGTTGAAACGTCTCCAAGGCACATTCCAACCCCATCACCAATACACTGTTAGAAATAGAGGCCTGTATGGTCAGAAATACTGTGTGTTCTCCGCTTCAACCAGAGACTGTGACCTTGTTGTGGATTCTTGAACTTCCAACTTCTACTGTAGCAACACGTTTCAGCTCATGCACACCACATAGGCACGCGCACGCGAACACACAAACGCACACATTTTATGTAATTTATTTCTCATGGTCCTTTCGGTAATGCTTTTACCACATCTACAGTACACTGCAAATACTGCCATATCCACACAGCTCAGTGTAACCTAACCACTGTGCTTTGTAGGCGTGAGAAGTAGCATGTTGATGTACTACTGCAAACAAGCTACGTTTTTACCATTTACTCAAAGGCACATTTACCTTTTAAAACGGCTGGTTTGTGGTGTATTTACTGGCCTGGTTGGAATACGAGGCTGTGTATAACAAAAATGGCCACCAATGGAGGTTTCTAATCCGATCGCATATATAAGCAGCGTTTACCATGAATGGGATCTCCGCAAACCTGAGAACATTCCCTTTAAAAGGGACGGTTTACCCAAAACACAAAATTACATATTGACATATTCCTTACCGTGTAGGCAGTCTATGGACAAGGTATGACAGCAATCCAGGCTTTGGATTAGTTTCCCTGGCACCGTTTCCACATGCTAACGTTTTAGCATTTGTGGCACAAATCCCATTGAAGCCATGGGACCAATATTAGCATTTTTCGTGCATCAAGTCCAAATCATCCAAAAGTATCAAAATGTTATTGTGAAGCTCACCAAACGTCGGTTATAGATGATTTGAACATGATGRGAAAAATTCTGATATCGGTCGCATGACTTGAATGGGATTTGTACCACAAATGCTAAAACGTTAGCATTTGGAAACGGTACCAGCCACTGCCAGGGAAACTAAACCCAAAGCTTGGATTGCTGTCATACGTCATTTTGTAATTTGGGTGAACTACCCCTTTAAAAAGCCACAATGTCTATAACCTGCGATGGGATTGAATCGCGGCCAAAGTCCCACTAGACGGCAAGCTAGAGCTAGTCATAGTCACCACGAGATGAGGGAGAGGAGGACAAGTTAAGCGTCTATTCCATTTTGAAAGCCTATCTTCTCTGTATAAACACCTTCAAAACTGAAATGGGACAAGAGGATATGTCAGTGAGAAAATGTGAACCCACATTGCGGGAGGGGAGATTGGGGGGGGGGGGTGTATTTGGGTGTGGGCAGAGGGAGTAGGGGAGAAACAGCAACATTGTTTGTTTTGCACCTTAGACTTTTCTACTCCATTCTCCTTCTTTTGACAGTTGCCAACTCGGCGACGAACGGCTGTAAATAAAAGCAATAAACTTCTTTCCAAATGTCCTCTTTCCTTGTTTATTGGTGTTGGGCTAGCTGTGTAGTCAGACCAAATGAATCTTAAAAACTCCATGAAAATGTTATTCTGTATATTCTCAAAGAGCAAAGCATTGAAAGAAATTACCCAAGATACAGTATATGAGAAAACAGTCGTTCCAAACATGATCTAGCTTAATACCTGCTAGCAGGTGAAACCATACTAGTCACATCAATGCAGGGATAAACCCAAGAATCTGATAATAAACTGAGAAATCATAGTGATGATTGCATTCGATCCGAATTCTCTTGTCACTTGTTTTCGATCTGTAAAATGTTAGAACTAGATCTGCTAACTCTTTCTCTCCTGTTGATTGGCTCGTTTGTTCGGATTCCTCTGGATGGGTCTGAAGCAATGGGGGGCTGACAGGAGGCAATGGCTCTGAGGTTAAATTCCTGCCTTGTWACCATAAAGTTGTGGGGTCTTGACCTTTAGTGTACATTTCTGACATGTTCCACAACTGCTGATGCGCTCCAGAGGTCTAAGGCACTGCATCTCAGTGCAAGAGGCGTCACTACAGCCTCTGGTTCAAATCCAGGCTGAATCACATCATGCCGTGATTGGGAGTCCCGTAGGGTGGTACACAATTGGCCCAGCATCGCCGGGGTAGGCCGGCATTGTACCTCAGAATTTGATCTTAACCGACTTGCCTCGTTAAATAAATACAATGAGAAGTGAAGGAGTCTGGTGTAAAGTTCTTACCTTGAAGTTTTCTCCCCAGTAAGCACAGGGTTGTAGGTTCAAGCTTTTAACCAATCATCAGTGGGTCACATTCCACCAACTGCCATGACATCCAAGTGCAATACCTTGGCACTAACCCACAACCCTGTGCCACCAACTCCTTCATACTTGAAATGCTTGTCTTCGCGTGCTTTACATCGACAGGTCTGCAAAGGCTCATTGAAGTACAAGAGATGTGGCTCAACCCCATTAACCCATCAAATCTGCTCGTTGGTGATGACGTGTTTGTCATTCACTTGATGAAACCCCTTCAGTAAAGTTTGATTTGAACATTCCAATCGATCCGTCGGGAATGCGCAAGATATTGGGAACAGCAGGATTGTTAGTTTAATTTCCATGTGTGTCATGACTAAGTGGATATTTACTGCAAGTTGGATTAGGTTTAATTAAAACCGAATTTCTCAAACCTCTCCTCTTTCTCAAACCCACAGCCATTCCATGTACTTTCTCCATTCCAGAGCTAGCATAGCTGAGTCAACTAATCATCAAGAATTTGAAGTCAAATCTTTATTGAACAGATCAAATGACGACAATAAACACGTACAGTTAGGGGAGTGATTTATTCCAGAATGCAGGTGAAGTGCGATACACTTTCTGTTGAGGACTTCAGCACATTTTTAATTGACCCAAAAAAATCAAACCAACCCAAAAATATGAATACAACTGCGGTCAATTTCACATAGTTTGTGTCAACAACAGTGAATCTCCTTCAGAAATATGTTGGATTCTCTTGATCCCCGCAAAGGGGGGGGGGGGGGGGATAATAACAGACGACCTCACTAGAAAACTAAGAACAAGCCAAATATGAGCATATATATGTACAAAAGATGAAGAACAGAGAACCGAATAGAATAATCCAGTGTGGTGTACTGTCCGTATCAGATAGGCCTACATTATCATGAATGTAACTGACTCACTGAGGAGCTTGAGGTTGACTCTCAGCGTTTGTCACTAAGACGTGTGCTCTGCCTCAATCAAGACAACCCCATCATATGGCAAGATGGTACACGTCTCTCTAGACTGCACTCCTCAAGACTACATCGTTAGTGTAAATGAAACGTCTTGGGGAAATTTGCAATGTGAAGGAAAGCTACTCACTAAGGTTGACTTAACGTTTTTACAGGAATTAAACAAATGTATGCAAAATGCAACGTCTCCGTAGATACAATAGCATGAGTGCAGAAGTGAAGGGTGTCGATTTGATCATGAGATATCCTTTCCAGTTAAACAATGGATACAACAGAAAGTAGCCTACCTATAAAAGTCTATGATACTTTGCTATACACAGAAATAATGCTGATACATGAGAAGCAAGCAATGGTAATGAGAAAGCTCCCTGTGTCATTTTACTGTGATCGGGGATTCAGTGAAGGGGGCATCCAAAAGACGACTTGTGTGTGTGTTTTCATATTAGTGTAAAATACTCACACTCAAGTGACTATATACAGTGGGAGGTTTTTCATATAAACATCTATGTACACAAACCAAATTATATAGGAGACCTACCACCATACCACTGCTAACTGCCTAATATAGGCTCATATAATGACAGCCACACCTTTATCTCCATGACGACGACCTTAGTCTCTGGGGAAATGAACTCACGTTGACCTCTGACCCGGGGGTATCTTGGTGGCGCGGTCAAATTGTTATTAGTAAATAAATAAATGGAGGAAATGCACAGGAAATGTCATAGAGCAGAGGAGTCTGCGTCTTTTTAGGCACGGTGGGACAAACAATGACTTTTTTTTTAACCAGGGACGTGACATGCTGTAGTTTTGCTAAAATATCAAACACCATACAAAGTGTCACTCCTTTAACCTCACCTAGTGATCAAGTACCGTAAAACATAAAAAATACAAATATTTCATTATTAGAGAGCATGTTATACATTGCTGTATGATGAAAGAAGACCGTTTAAACAAGGGATTGTATGTAAATAATGTGAATGAATGAGGATTTTCCCACATGCTTCACGTTAGCTCGACTCTTTAATACCTGTATCTGGGATTTATAAACAGTGCAACACCACCCCCTAGTGTCTATTTGGGTAATTGCATTCTTTTCACGAACGCAACCCTGCCTCAGTTCAGACCAATGATTTATATATACACTAGATTACTATTTCGGGGGCGCTGTGTTGACGCCACTGTGRCTCCATCTTGGCACTCCCCCACCGGTGTCAAAAATATTTTGGAAGCTATAGAAATCCATTTATTAATGTCTACATTAGTTTTTGCCAGACGTATTCTATTCCAGACACCTTAAAGCATACTTTTAAATTATATTATGTGAGCTAAACATTCAAATATATATAAATATATAAACATTTCCCTTAAAGTATATATCTTTTTTTGTTACTAAATGTTACTTTCCCCTCTACAACAAAAAAAATACTTAAATACATGTAATTTTGTCCTTGAAACATTTAATTGAGATACTGTAGAATTGCATTAATTCCTATGGAGGACTGCTCCTACTGGGGGAGTGCCAATATGGCCGACCGGTGGCGTCAAAGCCTCTCAATGGCCAATACATTGCACCAGCAATCCAGGGTTTATGTACATTATTGGTGCAGACTGCTCCCTTTCAACACCCTATCCTTCATATAACAACCCTGCAGATTTAAAGGGGGCATTTCATCTAATTCTTTCCTGAGAAAGAGTATTATTGCATTTAAGTGAGAGAGAAAAACAGAGATGGCGTCAATTATAAATTATGGGATAGTAAAAAAAWAAWAAAWAAAATAAGATTATCCTAAAAACCTTCTCTTCATTTTGTAGGATCCCCCAGAGTTGTAACAAAGCTATTAACATATTTACCGCTCTTTTCTCCACTACTAAACCACAGTACCCAAACTGTGTGTGAGAGTACTTTTCACGGCTATGGCCTGGTCATTGCATGGCTCTGTTTTGGTCATATTGTGTACCCCGCTATCCTTCTTCTACTAGTGTACTATGATATCTGGGAACTACCTAGTGTGTAAAAACAGTCAGTGAAAAGATGGGTCTTACAGTACAGAGCGTTTTAAATTGCAGGCCAGTGGGTGGGGCGTCCTCTCTGTGATGTCACCGGAACTGTCCATCCTCACTGGGTGGCGTCCAATCAGTCTCTGCGGGGTTTAACCAATGAGAACACACCGAGCAAACACGACACAGGGTGCAAAGGACACTGGGTGCAAAGAACACTGGGTAAAAAGCAGAGTTGGCCCACACCCCTGATGTTACAGTAACGCAGTGGAGGGATGGATAGAGGGATTGAGGGAGAAGCAGAACGGAGGATACAGTAAGTGTCCCTCTGGTCCAGTGGGAAGAGCGAGAGCCGTAACAAGGGAGCGAGGGGCCATGGAGAGGAAGAGGAGAGAGAGAGAGAGTACTGCTAGACTGTAGTACTATGGTGGTTTCTCTTCCTCTGTAAGGGGAGTGGTGGATTGGTTGGTCAGACAGAGAGACAGAGAAGGAAGGCAGAGTAGAGTTCCCTGTGCTCGTTAGCATGGCTAGCTCTTTAGCATGGCTAGCTGGTTAGTGTGTCCGTGTTCAGCCATCAGCTGGTCAGGTAGCTGTGCAGCTCTCTGGAGTTGATGCTCAGCACCACGCCCGAGTGGTTACCTAGCAACAAGGAGAGAGAATAAGTGGGTGAGACTCGTGCAGAGGGTCAGTCGGTTTTAAAAGGGAAAATCCCACATGCTTCTTTATCTTGCAACATTAAAGCACAATATCCTTGATCGTTTCAAGGGTCATCTTTTAAAAAGTAACTATTTTATTAATATTTCCAATTTATATAAGTATTACAATGCCTAAATTAACCTTTAATTCACAATATTGTTCTGGAGTTAGTAGCATTAGATTAAAAAATAAATAATACTTTTGCAAATAACTAATACCTTGCGTTAGCTGCATGGGCTTGTGAGTAGTGGCAGGCTGTTCTGTTAGTAGTAGGGATTAGTCCTTATAAGGGAACGGAAGGCGGGGCTACCTCCTGCGTTACCTAGAGTCTGCGAGTCCAGATCGTCGTCGATAAACTCCTCCCCCTGGATGATGTGCTGCGTGTCCTCGCTGTGATTGACAGGGCTGGTCATCTCCTGCTCCTTCTCATTGTGCATCTGGGCGTACACATTCCGGCCAGGCAGCTTTCTGAAAAATAGTGGAGGATAGGCATCCTCAGTCCTAAGCCAAGGACTGTGGGATTTGTAGTTTTGATGAGAGGCTGTGGTTGTAGTTCATGTTAATGAGTGACAGGTTGAGGACTTTGTGCGTCGGATGCAAAGGAAGTGCCATTGGTGTGACTCGTGAAAAGACGACAAGTCATGCGCAACATATTTCATTCATCTACATTCTAGATTCATCGAGTACATGCATTTATGTATTCTAGTATATCTATATTGATTCAGTAATGTATTCACCTACTGTATCTTCATACGTGCAGTTATGTTTTCATCTGTGGTCATGCAATGCTTCAGAGGATGGCTGATTCTGATGGTTGGAGCATGGTCCATGCAACACCAGCATTGAGGGTTTGATTCCCACATGGGCAACATGCAGTATATTGACTACGTCACGATAGGTAAACGCGTATACCAACGGACATTATTGTTTTAGCTCCAGGAGTTTTTCCTGACCACATGCTCTAGGCCAGGGATCATGAACTAGATTCGCCGGGGGGGGGGGGGGGGATTTTTCTTGAGCGGATGATCAGGGGGGCGGGAACATAATTACAAATCATTTGTACACTGCAAAATCTTAACTATGTGTGTCTAGTGCCCAGTGAATATCGGATATATGTGAAGTCTATCATACCCACCTCTTGAACTTGTAGGGATGAAGGATCCAGTAGCGATGACGCTGATGAGGAAGATGACAACCAGAGCAGACACCTGGTCCTGCCACTCCACCCTGAGAACCTGCAGGGGACAATACACACACATTATGATATGGCACATACACCCACTGCACACAAGGATGACAACACACATCAGATGGGAAAATAACAGTACACAGACACACAGGGTAGGTAACACACACACACACACACACTCACACACCTGCTATGGATGTGGCACTAAGACACTGAAACAAGAGTATAGCTGGCACGTCACAATAAACCCAACAGAATATATACACATCTCACTGCAAACAGTCCATTCCACGCCGCTTCCATAAACACCACACACACACACACACACACACACACACACACACACACACACACACACACACACACACACACACACACACACACACACACACACACACACACACACACACACACACACACACACACACACACACACACCACAACACACTCAAGGTTTAGCACAGTCTGGAAAAAGAGATCTGCACGCAAACTGTGCAAGAAAATATAGAGTGTTTAAAAGCAAATGGAATAGATTAGACATAATTCGGACATATTGTTTACCTATGCAGATATTGCGAAAATACACGATATATACAAAAGTATGTGGACACCCCTTCAAATTAGTGGATTCGGCTATTTCAGCCACACCTGTTGCTGACAGGTGTAAAAAAGCCACGCAACCTCCATATGCAAACATTGGCAGTAGAAAGGACTTACTGAAGAGCTCAGTGACTTTCAACATGACACCGTCATAGGATGCCACCTTTCCAACAAGTCAGTTCGTCAAATTTCTGCCCTGCTTCATGAAATGGGTTTCCATGGCCGAGCAGCCATTGGACTCTGGAACAGTGGAAACGCATTCTCTGGAATGATGAATCACGCTTTACCATCTGGCAGTCCAACGGACGAATCTGGGTTTGGCGGATTCCAGGAGAACGCTACCTGCCCGAATGCATAGTGCCAACTGTAAAGTTTGGTGGAGGATGAATAATGGTCTGGGCTGTTTTCATGGTTTGGA
Source organism: Salvelinus sp. IW2-2015 (assembly GCF_002910315.2). Classification (NCBI taxonomy): domain Eukaryota; kingdom Metazoa; phylum Chordata; class Actinopteri; order Salmoniformes; family Salmonidae; genus Salvelinus; species Salvelinus sp. IW2-2015. Next base: position 14,789,501 of record NC_036876.1, read on the forward strand.
CATGGCCCCTTACTTCCAGTGAAGGGAAATCTTAACGCTACAGCATACAATGACGTTCTATATGATTCTGTGCTTCCAACTTTGTGGCAACAGTTTGGGGAAGGTCCTTCTTTGTTACAGCATGACAATGCCCCCATTCACAAAACAAGGTACATACAGAAATGGTTTGTCGAGATCGGTGTGGAACATCTTGACTGGCCTGCACAGAGCCCTGACCTCAACCCTATCGAACACCTTTGGGATGAATTGGAACGCCGACTATGAACCAGGCCTAATTGCCTAACATCAGCGCCCGACCTCACTAATGCTCTTGTGGCTGAATGGAAGCAAGTCCACACAGCAATGTTCCAACGTCTATACTGAAGAAAAATATAAAACGCAACATGTAACATGTCTGGTGAGTATGCAGGCCGTGGAACATTTAGGACATTTTCAGCTTCCAGGAATTGTGTACAGATCCTTGTGCATTATCATGCTGAAACATGAGGTGATGGCGGCGGACGAATGGCACGACAATTGTCACACCCTGATCTGTTTCACCTGTCTTTGTGCTTGTCTCCACCCCCAACCAGGTGTCTCCCATCTCCCCTCATTATCCCCTGCTTATTTATACCAGCGTATTGTCTTTTGTCTTTTGCTAGTTTGTCAAGTCCTGTGTTCCTGTGTTTCCATCTTCCCAGTTCTGACCTTGCTGCCTGTCCTGACCTTGATCCTGCCTGCCGTCCTGTACCTGCCTGACTCTGATTTGGATTACAACTCTTTGTCTCCTCCCAAGGAGCCACCATTGGAAGACACAAGAAGTTACTGCAAAGCCTTATGGAGGGACTCCATACCCTGGCAGAACGCCATGACCATGCATTCAATATATTCCGCAGATTCCCTACTAGGCAGCAAGCCACAACAGTAATTCCCCAGACTCTCAGCAACCCCGCCAGCAGCGACGCTTCTTCCCAGCCTACCCCGGTGTCCCGAGAACCTCGCTTACCTCCTCCGGAGTGCTACCCTGGAGATTCTGGAACCTGCCGGGCTTTTCTCTCCCAGTGCTCCCTCATATTCGAGCTGCAGCCTTCTTCTTTCCCCTCGGACCACTCGAAGATAGCATACCTCATAACGCTGATGTCCGGGAGGGCACTTGCCTGGGCTACGGCGGTGTGGGAGCAACAGTCCACCGTTTGCCTCAGTCTTGAGGAGTTTGTGGCGGAGGTACGAAAAGTGTTTGATTTTCCGTTGTCCGGGAGAGAGGCTGCTCATAAGCTGCTCCAACTACGTCAAGACTCCCGTAGTGTGGTGGATTTTCACACGTTGGTAGCTGAGAGTGCCCGGAAGCCCTTTTCGACACATTGCTTCACGTATTATCGGAGGAGGTTAGAGCGAGCTCGCAGCCCGGGAGCTTCCCATGGACCTCGACTCCCTCATCGCCTTGACCTTACGGATCAATGGGCGGCTACAGGAATGTAGGAGGGAGAGGAGATTTGTTCCCGGTCACACTCGCTCATCCACTGCTCACACCTCGCCTCCGCGGAATCCCAGAAGTTCCCGACGTCCACCTTCCCGACGTCCCCGAGTGCCCGAATCACTGAGGGCGGTTGACTCACCTCCTCCAGAGACCAAGCTACTGGGAAGGGCTAGATTTTCTCCGGATGAACATTTACTCAGGTTTAGCACCAGGATTTGTCTGTATTGAGGGACTACAGGACATTATATTTCCACCTGTCCATTAAAAAGACCAGGCTCCCCAGTAGGTATGGGTACTCTGATGAGCCGTACAGGGATTTTCCAATCTCCCATTACTCGTATCCCTTTCCATGCCACTCTGTTGTGGGTTGACCAGGCCAAATCTTTTCGGGTGCTCATTGACTCTATGGCTGACGAGAGCTTTATCGACGCTATCTTGGTGTCGGAACTGGGAATCTCCACTCAACCCCTCTCCATTCCCATGTACGTCAGAGTGCTGGATGGGCTCTCTATTGGTAATACGGTTCCTATCAACCTACAAGTATCAGGAAATCACAGTGAGTGTATGTAGTTCCTGCTCATAGAATTTCCCCATGTACCCGTGGTTTTGGGATATTCATGGATCCAGAAGCACCATCCCATGATTGACTGGGCTGCTGGTTCTATCGTGGGTTGGACCCCGATCTGCCATGTGCAGTGTCTTAAGTCAGCACAGCCTGCCCCGGGACATCTTCCTGCAGGCTTGGCAGAAGCCTCAGATCTCTCTGCCATTCCCGCGGAGTACCTGGACCTCCAAGAGGTCTTCAACAAGGCCAGCACTACGTCTCTCCCTCCGCATCGACCCTACGACTGCGCCATTGACCTTCTTCCGGGCACTATACCACCTCGGGAGCGGCTTACTCCCTGTCGTGTCCGGAAACCAAGGCTATGGAGGAGTATATTGAGAACTCTCTCGCTGCAGGGAATGTTCGTCCATCTGCCTCTCCCGCCAGCGCAGGGTTCTTCTTTGTGGAGAAGAAGGACAAAACCCTGCGCCTGTGTATCGACTACCGGTTAAAAAACGMTACCCTCTACCACTCATCTCCTCGGCTTTCGAACCTCTTAAGGGAGCGACCATCTTCTCTAAGTTGGACCTTCGGAATGCCTACCATCTGGATACGGGAAGGAGACAAGTGAAAGACAGCCTTTAACCTTTTTGGCTAGGGGGCAGTATTTGGAATTTCGGATGACTGACGTGCCCAAAGTAATCTGCCTGTTACTCAGGCCCAGAAGCTAGGATATGCATATAATTGGAAGCATTGGATAGAAAACACTCTGAAGTTTCTAAAACTGTTAAAATAATGTCTGTGTATAACAGAACTGATATGGCAGGTGAAACCCCAAGGAAAATCCATCCTGGAAATTCAATTTCTTTGATGTGAGTGGTTTTACATTGAAAGCCTATTGACTATATAGGGGTTTAGTGCCCAGATTGCAGTTCCTATGCCTTCCACTAGATGTCAACAGTCTTTAGACATGGTTTCAGGCGTGTTTTCTTTTTAAATGACGGAATATGGAATCATGCAYTACTGGTTTGCATGCGTGACTGTGTGCACGCCCTTCGTTCTTTTTCCTTTCTTTTGAATACGCTATTGTCCGGATGAAATGTTATCGATTATTTAGATAATTGACAGCCTGACGATTAATTATAAACAACGTTTGACATGTTTCGGCGAACTTTACTGGTACAATTAGGATGTATTTGTCTGCATGTTTTGACTGCCTTTGAGCCAGTGGATTACTGAACAAAAAGCGKCAACAAAACTGAGTTTTTGGGATATAAAGAGGGACTTTATCGAACAAAACGTCCATTTATTGTGTAGCTGGGACCCTTTGGATTGCCAACAGAGGAAGATCTTCTAAGGTAAGTGATTTATTTTATCGCTATTTCTGACTTTCGTGACGCGTTTGTAAGCGGGGCGCTGTCCTCAGATAATCGCTTGGCATGCTTTCGCCGTAAAGCCTTTTTGAAATCTGACGAAGCGGCTGGATTAACAAGAAGTTAATCTTTTAACCGATGTATAACACTTGTATTTTCATGAATGTTTATTATTACTATTTTTGTAATTTGAATTTGGCTCTCTGCAATTTCACCGGATGTTGTCGAGGTGGGACGCTAGCGTCCCAATGAGCCCGAAAGAAGTTAATCCATTCGGAACCGTCCCATCGATGCCTCGGATGTCGGAGTGGGGGTGARCCAGCGTTCTGCCCAGGACCAAAAGCTGCACCCCTGCGCTTTTCTCTCTTATCATCTTACCCATGTTGAGAGGAACTATGATGTGGGAAATCGAGAACTAATCACCGTCAAGATGGCGTTGGAGGAGTGGAGACYCTGGTCGGAGGGGGCGGAACARCCATTTTTAGTGTGGACTGACCATAAGAACCTGGAATATCTTCGCACTGCCAAGCGCCTCAACTCTAGGCAGGCTCGTTGGGCCSTGTTATTCACCCGTTTCAATTTCACTCTCTCCTACCGCCCGGGGTCCAAGAATGTGAAGCCTGACACACTCTCAGATTTGTATAGCCCCCGCTGCTACTCAGTCTGACCCTGAGACCATCCTCCCTACTTCCTGTCTAGTGACTGCCCTCGTCAAGGGGTTTTGAGAGCCTGGTCCTTAAGGCTCAGCGTTCCCAACTGTCCGGCTAACTGGATGTTTGTCCCGGACTCTGCCCGTTCCCCGTTCCTGGAATGGGCACATTCCTCAAGACTGACCTGCCATCCAGGTTCCAGTCAGACCCTGGCTTTCATCCAACGACACTTTTGGTGGCCTTCCATGGTTCCTGATGTCTCCTCATCCGTCGCCGCCTGCTCTGTGTGTGCAAGCTCAGGCTGGCCTTCAACGACTCCCTATTCCTCACCGCCCTGGTCCCATATATCCATGAACTTTGTTCCTGGTCTTCCTCTGTCAGATAGCAACACAARCTATCCACCACTGTCTGGATCGTGTTCTAAAGGCGCCCATTTCATTCCCCTTCCTAAGTTACCCTCAGCCAAGGATCAAGCTCAGATCATGGAGCAGCACGTCTTCTGGATCCATGGACTTCCGGTTGACATGGTCTCCGAACGTGGTCCTCAGTTCTTGTCCCAGTTCTGGAAGGTGTTCTTCACCCTCATTGGGCCGTCGGCCAGCCTGTCTTCTGGTTTTCACCCCCAATCTAAGTGCCAGTAATAACTTCCATTAATAAAGTATAACCTTTAATATGATTATAGTATTACCATACTAAGTGGATTGTACAACCCAGAATGAAGGGTTGGAAATTATGAAGTGTCTGTTTTTTTCCTCCCTGTTGTCACGCCCTGACCATAGAGAACCCCGAGTAGCTGCAATTTGGCAGTATGCCCAGACCTTCTTTTGAGAACGAACTAAAGATATCTCAGTTTCAAGGTCTCAGCTTGGAGCGAAGACGCCTCATGAGGTATTGGTCCGTCACATGTTATGAGCCAGTATTGGTCAGTCACATGAATGAAACAAAACTGTAATGATGAATTAATTATGCTAAATCATGCAAATATACAGTACCTTGTCTGTGTATAGCCATATATAAAGACAACTGCTGGGACTGCCCAGACGGAGCTTCTGACAGACATTCACTATGGTGCATTAGGTCTGTTGGAACCTCTCCAGCGCACCGACAAATAAACAATGATTAATTCAAGATTGACTTTGAGTGTCCCTGTAAGAATTTCCACGATAACGTCTTGCTGACATCGGCTCCCGAGAGCGTGATCACACAGTCGTCCGGAACGGCTGGTGCTCTCCGATCTCCCCTCATTATCCCGTGTATTTAGACCTGCTTATTCTGTTTGTCTGTTGCCTGTTCGTCTTGTCCCGTCAAGTCCTAACAGCGTGTTCCCGTTTTTCCTGTGCTCTAGTATTTGTTTTTCTTAGTCTTCCCATTTCTGACCTTTCTGCCTGTCCTGACCTTGATGCTGCCTGCCTTCCTGTACCTGCCTGACTCTGATTTAGATTATGACTCTTGGCCTGCCTTGACTTACTTTTTTCCTGACCCTTGTTCTATAATGAACACTGAGACTCGTGCTATCCGCCTCCTGTGTCTGCATCTGGGTCTTAGCCTGAGCCTTGATAACAATTGGTCTCAGGATCTCGTCACGGTATCTCTGTGCATTCAAAGTGCCATTGATAAAATGCAATTGTGTTCGTTGTGAGTAGCTTATGCATGTCCAAACCATAACCCCACCGCCATCATGGGGCACTCTGTTCACAACGTTGGCATCAGCAAACCGCTCGCCCATACGATGCCACACACGCGGTCTGCAGTTGTGAGGCCGGTTGACGTACTGCCAAATTCTCTAAAATGACGTTGGAGGCGGCTTATGGTAGAGAAATGAACATTCAATTATCTGGCAACAGCTCTGGTGGACATTCCTGCAGTCTGCATGCCAATTGCACACTCCCTCAACATTTGAGACATTTGTGGCATTGTGTTGTGTGACAAAACTGCATATTTTAGAGTGGGCTTTTATTGTCCCCCAGCACAAGGTGCACCTGTGTAATGATCATCAACTTCCTGATATGCCACACCTGTCAGGTGGATGACAAAGGAGAAATGCTCACTAACAGGGAGGTAAACAAATWTGTGCACAGAATTTGAGAGAAATAAGATTTATGTACTTATGAAAAATTTCAGGGATCTTTTATTTCAGTTCATGAAACATGGGACCAACACTTTACATGTTGCGTTTGTATTGTTGGTCAGTGGAGTAGAAAGCCTTCCCATAAGAGTGGAGACTGTTATAGCAACAAAGGGGGGACCAACTCCATATTAAAGCCCATGATTTTGGAATGAGATGAGCAGGTGTCCACATACTTTTGGTCATGTAGTGTATCTAACAGTTTAGCAATTTAGTAGGTAAGAAATTAGGGAATTAACACTGAAAGCAGAGCAGAGAGAAGGTAACAAAAACAGAAGCCCAATCAGATTTGAGGAGATCAAAAGGAAATAGACTCCTTTTGAGAAAGCAGGAAGGAAAGCTAATAAAAGATTGTGTGGGGCGACTAACGCACCGATCTCCGTCGCTCTCGTGGACGAGTCATTAGCTACTAGTCCTTGGAAATAGATTGATAAAAACTAAATTATCGATTCAAAGTCAACATTACACCAAATAATTATTGGAGAARATATCTATTATAAAATCCTATTTACAACATCACAAGGACATGATTACAGTAATGGGAATGGTTACCTGCGTTAGGGTCAGCTAAGGTCACCAACACCTGTAGACCTCCTCGTACGATGAAGCTAACGTTGTTCTCATTGAAGGCCTGCTTAATGGCAGGAATACGCTGTGGAAAAAAATATGAAACACAACCATAAAATTCACACAATTCAATTTCTACCAATATGAATGAGTCCAACAATGCCAATTAGTTAGGTAGTGTGTGTGTTTGATGGTGTACCTTATCCACAAATACACTCCTCTTAGCAGGCTTGCTCTCTGGTGGGAGAATGTACAGCTCGGCTGTGGTGGGCAGGCCCGGCTTCACCATGGTTACCAGGGACTCCTGGGGGATACCTGTGATCTGGGGGTCAAAGGTCATGGTCCGAAACGACATCTTCAACTTATGGGACATGTATCCCATATTTTTACGACCATGTTTCTACGACATGAGCATTTAAAAAAAATTCAGGTAGTCCCTCCATCGCCAAATGTTTTCTCCCATTTCATAACTATACTGAACGTGCCTGTCATGTCTATATCAAATAGAATAATTTAACCAAACATATTGAGGCGAATGCAGATGCTATCATTATGTATCCTAAGGAATAGACTGGTCCTGTTATGTTATAGCATCAGGTCATGTATGAGGTGAGTACAGTAGACCCACCTTGGCCAGAATCCTGGTCACCACCTGACCCACGTCCTCCCGCCACTCTGGGATGTTGGGGTTGAGGAGGTCCAGGTTACTGCTGAAGGCCAGAGGGATGACCTGGAAAAGGTCTGGGATTGGACAGAACACACAGGAAGTCGGCAGCATTTTGGGTTACGGCATTCAGGTGAACAAAAATCTCAATTTTAATTATACCCTATCCATTTCTATCATTAAGATGATTTAGAATAAGTCAACAGTTTCTCACAATCCTACATTCTGCAGTATGTTTATTCTGTATCATCAGTTCTCTAGGGGTAAGATAATACAGCACAGTTCTGCTCAGTTAGCATTCTCTCATGAATAAATTAAACTCATCTAGATTTGTTAAGATGACATCATTATCCGTGACACAGTTACACAATAGCAACACATGAGGTCATGGAGAACACCAGGGACACAGTTACACAACAGCAACGCATGAGGTCATGTAGAACACCAGGGACAGAGTTACACAACAGCAACGCATGAGGTCATGGAGAACACCAGGGACACAGTTACACAACAGCAACGCATGAGGTCATGGAAAACACCAGGGACACAACCAAACAACTATAGCTATATCATCTATAATAAAACTATTGCCTCATACGATAACATCAGAAATAGTTGATGTACAGCACACAAATAACGTCATATATAAGTATTCATCAGGACTGCAATGTCCCCTCTCTCTTACCGTAGATGCGGACTGTCTTGGTGTCCTGCACCATGGAGCGTCCATTAGAGGCCTGGACAGTGACAGACACCTCTCCTTCCTCAGGGAACCGCGTTATCAGACTATTCTCCAGGGACAGCTTGGGCTGCATGGATACACACAGTGAATGTATTCATTCATTAATTCACCAAATCATTTAGAAACTCTCAGCATTAGCTTTAGCACTGTTAGCATCACACAAAGACAGTGGGTTGCATATGGCTCAGATCACCTTTTGAACATTAGTTTCCATAAATCTGCATTTAAAGTGTATTACCTGTGGGTTGTGTGTGTGTCAGTATGAATTAACGCTAGGTTGTGCCTGTGTGTGTGTGTCAGTGTCAGAGGAAGCTGGTGGGAGGAGCTATAGGAGGAAGGGCTCACTGTAATGGCTGGATTGGATTGATGGAACGGAGTCAAACATGTGGTTTCCATATGTTTGATTTGTTTGACTCCGTTCCATTAATTCCATTCCAGCCATTACACTGAGCCCTTCCTCCTATAGCTCATCCCACCAGCCTCCTCTGGTCAGTATACATTACCTGTAGGTTGTCTCCTATCCACCAGTAGAAGACAGTCAGGTTGGCCTCTGAAGGAAGCACCACAGCTGTCAGGTTGACTTCCTGGTTAACCCCGGCAATGGGAACTACTTCCAGGTGAACTTCCTGTAGAGGGGCTGTGACCTGGATGTACATGGTGGCCTGGTCGTGTCCGGCCATGTTCTCGGCCTTGACGGTGACACGGTAGACCCCCAGCTGTTCGTAGCGGTGCTGGATGGGCTCGTCTGTCACCGTCAGGTTCTGGTAGATGGCCCTCACCCCGTCACCCAGGTCCACCTGGTACTTAGTGTTGCTGGTGTCACCCTGGGTGAGGGAGGAGGTACAGGAGGAGAACGTCACTGAATTGGGKTGATAAATGGGATAAACGAATACTCTATATTACAAGTCAAACTCCTTCCACGGTGGGCCGAGTGTCTGCATGTTTTTGCTGGACTTGATTGATGAATTAAGGTCACTGATTAGTAAGGGACTCCCGTCACCTGGTTGTCGAGGCCTTAATTGAAAGGAAAAACCCAAAACCACAGCCCTATATACTACGAATGTAGTTCGAGGCAATAGCGAAGTAACTTTGGTCAACTCTGAGTTCAAGTTGAGATAACCGGTACCACGAGAATGCCTCACCGTTTAGCCAGGTAKATTTCTATGGCAACGAACCCTTCAGATTTAACCTGCTCCGGTACAGGCCAACTCAGAGTTAACCTGAATTAAGTGTCTGAGCTGCGAGTTGAGGACCAATGAAATCAGATTCCCTCCCTCTCGCAAAAAGATTGCTTCATCATCCACTTCATTTGAGGAAGACAGCTGCATAAACATTTTATTAATATTATGGATTTTAAACATTTATGTACATATAAGTGTCTTATATCGGCTGAAAGCTTAAATTCTTGTTAATCTATATGCACTGTCCTGATTTACAGTATCTATTACAGCGCAAACATGCCATGCAATTGTCTGAGGACGGCACCCTACATCAAAATATTTTTCCACCGGCACAGGTTTCATACATTCACAAATAACGATGAAATATTCACTTACTTTTTGAAAATCTTCCTCTGATTTGTCAACCAAACGGTCCCAGCTATAACATGTAGTATCGTTTTGCTAGATAAAATCCTTCTTTATATCCCTAAAAYTATTTTTAGTTGGCGCCATCGATTTGAGTAATCCACTCATTCAACATGCAGAGAAAGGAATCCGAAAATCTACCCCTAAACTTTGTTTCAACAAYTCAAAATACATTTCTATTTACTCCTCAGATACCCTAAAATGTAATCAAACTATAATATTTCTAACGGAAAGAAGTATGTTCAATAGGAAACCAATTTTAGCAGGTGCGTAATGTCTTCATAGCGTGCGCAAACAGGAATTTCCAAGACTGTGTCCTTCTGCTAAAACTGATATTTCGTATTCTTTTTTGAAGTTACAAACCTGAAACCTTGAACATAGACTAATGACACCCTGTGGAAGCCATAGGAATTGCACCCAGGGAGCTAATTTTCAATATGACCTTACTCTTGCATTTCTAAGAGGAGGGTCTCTCTCTCCAAAAAATWCCAGTTGGTTTTTCTTTGGATTTTCTCCTACCATATCTATTGTGTTAAATTATCCTACATTATTTTAACATTTCTACAAACTTGAACGTGTTTTTTTTCCCAATGGTACCAATTATATGCATACCCTGGCTTCAGGGCCTGAGCTACAGGCAGTTTACTTTGGGCACGTCATTCAGACAGGAAGTGGAGAAAAAAGGGGCCTAGCCCTAAGAGGTAAAACAATAGTAATACCTATCACATGACACATTTAGTCATGTTAAATGCATTTCAAACCTCACGCACAGGAAAACTTTTTTWTGACTTAATCAAATAATTTTATCAATAGGTGTGGGAAAAAAGGTACTCGTGCATTGATATATCCACACCAAAGTAATAAAATAAAGARGGCACTAAAAGTCTATTTCACACGWCATCCTGATGAATTTCCAAGATAACTTTTCTTTCATTTTGATTCCAGCACAWTTTTTTTTTGAAATGGCATTGACTTGCACATGGACTGATGTTTCAGCATTGTCTCAATGAAGAGTTCGGCGATTGACTACCCTCGTGCGACATGCAAACGCAYTTACAAGCCTGCTAGAGTTAGAGGTAGGCGGACAAGCACTATTCACCATTGTAGTTTGGATGAAGCCTGAGCCGGAATGTGAAGCTACCTGAAGCTGGCGAGCTTTAGAAAACCTGAGTAGAACTAGCTTGCTTTGTTAGTATACCCCTCTGCAGACATTAGGCCCTCCATGGAATGAGTTTGACACTGCTCTATTTCAACAAGTGTATTTGGTAGGTTGTGGTTATAACTTCTGTCTAATGTGAGTCGTCTTGAACTTGCATTCGGAAAACAGGGGTTATTTCATAGCTAGCTATTATCACAATCACACAGACAAAGACACAGAAACGCACACATTTACTCTGAACAGCCACACACAACTACCGCACCCCCATGGTTTTTTGAGACTCCCTACACTGCTCTAAATTTTGATTTAAGTAATCCGTACCTGTTCCTGGTGGACGATGAAGGTGATGTCATCACCAGGCGCCATAGCCAGCATCTGCCCCTTTATACCCAGCTGGAGGCCTCTGGGAGGCAGCAGAGGACAGGTGTGCTGCTTGGCGCTCTGCTGCTTGTTCACTCCCCCCTCACACATGTTGGACACAACCTTCCTGTACCTGCAACACAGCACAGGACCGTACCAATGTCAGAAAACAGGGGGACTTGTGATGGGTCAGGTGTAGTTTGGGGAAGGCATAGAGACTGGAGAACTAACAGAATCATCTTTTAATGAGATGGGAGAGGGAGAGTGGTGAGAGGCAGCATGTTTGGGTGTGTGTATATGTGTGTTTGTGCATTCTATTATCCCTCACCCTGTGCTGGACTCGAAGTCGTGTCCCAGATGGCAGTCGTCAGGTGGCGAGTCTGGGTCGTGCCAGAAGTCAGCAAAGCATCTATCTCCCTCGGTCTTCAGGCTTTGGGCACGCTCAAACCCATAGTCACTAAACACACAGAGGAAGAGGAGAATGTTACCCCCTAGGCACTGATCTACGATCATTTTTTGTGTTTCTCCCACTAATGGTTAAGGTTAGGATTGGAAGAGGGGAAAACATATCCTAGAACAGTGCCTAAGGGTAAGTTCCATCTAGGGTGCAGACAAAGGGCAAGGTCAAAGAGCAAATACAGTTCATGACCTCAACGAGCGATAGACACCAACAACAAAGACGCCAACAGGCTTCACATAATAGGATCAATATCAATCGCCTAGAGTCTACAAACAGCGTTGATTGATTCTGTTTGTTGTGAATCAATCAAGCGTAGGGTCAATGTCATTCTTATCATCTTATCAAGAACGGTGTTGTAAATTAAAGAGGATCCTCATTGAAAATGCTTGTATTGGATTTTCAATTCATCTCCTGAATACAAAAGGAATCAAACCCCGACCCTGACAGTGACCCTTATAATTTATTTGTCAAAGTCTTTATCTGAAGTATATTCTATTGCATTAGAGTGTTCTGGCTTTGCTGTGGTGTCTCACCAGTTGAAGTCTTTCTCGGAGCACTGGCAGGTCTTGGTAGTGAGGGCGGAGGTGTAGCTCTTCCCCTTGATGCAGAATGCGGTGTCCTTCCTCTTCCTGAAACTCCTCTCCTGACCCATGATGCACTTCTCTCCCTGATTGCGGGCCAAAAGTATACATTAGCTGATTGTAAAAGTGTAGGATAATTACAATGACATGGGAATGTGTGTGTGTTGGGTACCTTCAGGTCAGTGAGTTTCCAGGAGTCGTAGTCGGCCTCGGTACACTGTCTGGGGAATGACTGTCTGAAGTCCACCTTGACAAGCTCCCAGTCTGACCGGTAACTGATGTGACCAAACACCCTGCAGAGAGATATAAGGGGGAGAGAGATACATTTATATTGTCACATGCACATTGAAGTGCAGTAATCAATATCAAAATAGTATAACAAAAATATATAAATAATAATGATATATAAATAAATATAAATATATATACACTACCGGTCAAAAGTTTTAGAACACCTACTCATTCAAGGGTTTTTCTTTATTTTTTACTATTTTCTACATTGTAGAATAATAGTGAAGACATCAAAACTATGAAATAACATATGGAATCATGTAGTAACCAAAAAAGTGTTAAACAAATCWAAATATATGTTATATTTGAGATTCTTCAAATAGCCACCCTTTGCCTTGATGACAGCTTTGCACAATAATAAGCAAAGAGCAACAACAGTCCATCATTACTTTAAGACATAAAGGTCCGTCAATACGGAACATTTCAAGAACTTTGAAAGTTTCTTCAAGTGCAGTCGCAAAAACCATCAAGCGCTATGATGAAACTGGCTCTCATGAGGACCGCCACAGGAATGGAAGACCCAGAATTACCTCTGCTGCAGAGGACAAGTTCATTAGAGTTACCAGCCTCAGAAATTGCAGCCCAAATAAATGCTTCACAGAGTTCAAGTAACAGACACATCTCAACATCAACTGTTCAGAGGAGACTACGTGAATCAGGCCTTCAATTGCTGCAAAGTGTCACGTGTGCTCCCTCTCCGGGCCTCTAGGTCACCAGGCTGCTCGTTAGGGCGCATACCATCACCTCCTTGATTACTGCCCTTTATATGTCACTCRCTTTGGTTTCTTCCCAAGTCATTATTGTTGCTGTTTCATGTCGGTGCGCTGTTTGTGTTTCTTGTTTTGTTCATTTATTTATTAAATGTATTCACTCCCTGAACTTGCTTCCCGACTCTCAGCATACATCGTTACACAAAGAAACCACTACTAAAGGGCACAGGCCTCGGTGTAACAGGCCTTAGGCGTCTCACAGTACGGACTTTGCAATTTATTGCCCTGGCCACATCTGCAGTCGTCATGCCTCCTTGCAGCATGCCTAAGGCACATTCACGCAGATGAGCAGGGACCCTGGGCATCTTTCTTTTGGTATTTTTCCAGAGTCAGTCGAAATGCCTCTTTAGTGTCCTAAGTTTTCATAACTGTGACCTTAATTGCCTACCGTCTTGTAAGGTGTTAGTGTCTTAATGACCGTTCCACAGGTGGATGTTCATTAATTGTTTATGGGTCATTGAACAAGCATGGGAAACGGTGTTTAAACCCTTTACAATGAAGATCTGTGAAGTTATTTGGATTTTTACAAATTATCTTTGAAAGACAGGGTCCTGAAAAAGGGCTGTTTCTTTTTTTTGCTGAGTTTACATGTAAACAGGGCTGGTATGTGAGTGGAAGCAGGAACATATACATACTTATCGTTATATACTAGTGATAATATACTGTATACATGGAGAATTAGTGACTAGTAGCAGGATAAAATAGATAGGTACTAATTGTAATGCTAATCAATAATCAATGAACAGCAGCGTAGTGGTAGTAATAAATCGAATCYATAGTCATTTTAGCAGCAGCGTAGGTGTGAGGGGAGAAGTAGTTGTTAGCCATTTAACAGTCTTATGGCCAGGGGGTTGAAGCTGTTCAGGAGTCTGTTGGTCTGAGCCTTGAGGCACCGGCACCGTCTGCCTGATGGGAGCATAGAGAGCAGCGGTTCTCCATGTCTCGGGTGGTTGGAGTCCTTGGCAATTTTTCTCAGACACTCCTAACATGTACGTCCTGGATGYCTGGGAGCTCACCCCCAGTGATTCGCTGGGCCGTCCGCACCACCCTCTGTCGGTCTGACTGTCTGCCCTGTCTGTTCTGCACTCATCCTTCCACCCACCCGTACATCCAACCATTTCCACCCTCATGTAAGTATTTTGACCAATCACATCAGACATTTTCACATCAGATCTTTTTCAGAACTGATCTGATTGGTCAAAAGACAAATTCGTWAAAAAAAAAAATAAGCAGAATTTGGATGCATGTCTAAACGCAGCCATAGAGCTCCAACTCCTATTCCATGAGGTGTGACTCCTGAACCATATCCTCTGGTCCCTGGTCATGTGACATGGTTGAACCAATCCCCTCTTTTGGGAACAGAGCAGTCTGACAGTAGTGTCTTGACATGTCTGTGCTCTCTACTTATCAACAGGGATCCACTTGAGTGCTCCTGGACCTTTCTATAGTCTATACTTTGTACATCAAAGACACATATGTCCCTTTTATTATGATGGCCTAAAAAGCCAAAAGATTGTCTTAAATGGTCTCTTTAAGGGACTCAAAAGCATTCATAAGAGCATTGTATGATATGCGTTATTGTATATGTCCACTAGGTGGCAATATATCATTATAAAAAAAATGAGGAAGTAACATTTTTTTACTTATGTATTAAAATGTACCAATTTGAGCACTTATTTTTCTTAGACCYTCTGTGAGAGCATGCTCTTTTGGACACAGATTGATGGGAAAACATGTCAGCAGCCCTGAAATCTGTTCCGTTACGTATGCAACAATTCACCCCATTCTAATAGGCTGCAACTGTGAACTCGRATCTTGATCACGGATGCTGTTGTTTTATCCCCCTCTCTCACTCCCAATCTCTCTTTATCCATGACTATATCTCTATTGAATATGGCGCTTTTAWATGTTAGAGCAATCACAAGTAAAACCTTTCTCGTGAATGACCTCATTACTGAGCCCAAAGTTGATTGCATGTTTCTCYCTGAAACCTGGCTGTCGTCAGACTGTGCTGCTGCTCTTATTGAAGACACTCCCAGATTACAAGTTTTCATCCTCTATCGGAAAAGGGAAAAAGGGTGGGGGGACAGCCTCTATTTTTACTAAAGCTTTCAGATGTAAGGACATTTTGTTTGGCGACTTTGGGTCTTTTGAGCATCATGCTATACTGTTTAAATGTTACCCACCAGTGCTGGCCATAACCCTGTACAGGCCACCAAAGCACTGCCCCATTTTCTTTACTGTATCATCTGAACTATTGTCTATTGTCCTTGAGAACTATGATAAAATCATTGTSTTGGGTGATTTTAATATTCATGTTGACAAAGAGACTGACTACAAGGCCATTGAATATTTAGGAATCTTTTGAGATCTATGGACTTTATCCAACAMGTTACTGGGCCCACCCATACTCTGGACCTGGTTATTACCAAGGGGTTTTCTATTGACATATCCTCTATTGTTGAGGCTGCTTTATCTGATCACCACTGGGGATTTATACTACCTTGTTGCCCATAGCACAGGGTAATACTGAACACATGATTAAGAAACGGTATTTTACCTCTGAAGTTGCTACAGATTTTATTGAGTGTATGAACAATCCTCCACCACCTATTCTGCCTACCTCGTGTGATGATTTAGTTCATAACTTTAATAGGAAATTAAGGGCAACCATTGATGCCATAGCTCCAGTAAGGTTGAGAAAAGTCACATCCAAACAGAGAGCCCATTGGATGAGTGAGGAAACGAATCAATTAAAGAGAAATTGCAGAATGGCAGAGTGGAAGTGGAGGAAGTCAAAGTTGCAGGTCCATTATGATATTCTGAGAGAGCAACTTGGCATATATAACAAGGCAATTAGAAATGTCAGATGAGCTCATTTGATCTTGATCACTATTCATCGGAATCATTAGAGAGTGCTCTTCTCGACCATTGATGGCCTGATAAATCCTACCCCTGCAAATCAATGTGAACTTTCATCCACATCTAAATGTGACGAGTTTGCGGCATCTTTCAGAGATAAGATAACCAACATTAGGCTGGGTATCAGTCAAGCAAGGCCTGATGAGAAGTTTGATMATATGTGCCCTAGCCTACCACGCAAAAGCACTATGGATTTATTTTCCCTGGTTGACACAGACACGCTTCTTCAAAACAGTTTTTAATTGCATATCTGAAGAATTACAAGCTATTCGTAAATCACTCACTTTTCCCATTGCACTAAAAACTGCTATGGTGAAACCCCTTTTGAAGAAAAGTCATCTAGATTCTTCCTCCGGCTAAATCAAGACCGAGGTACTTATTGTTGGAACCAAAGCACAGAGAGAGAATCTGGCCGCAAATTTTAATTCACGGGCAATAAAGATAAAACACCAAGTAAAAAACCTAGGTGTTACTTTAGATTCTGAACAAATTCTAATTTCGTATTCGTATTTCGTATCGCACATTAGGAATGTGACCAAAATAGCTTTGTACCACCTGAGGAACATTGCCAAGATGCTGACGTTTCTCTCTCAGGCTGATACAGAGAGACTCATCCATACTTTGATTACAAGCAGGCTTGACTACTGTAATGCTCTCCTGTCTGGTCTACCCAAGAAACCCATTGGTCACTTGCAAAACACACAGAATTCTGCAGCACGGGTACTGACCAAGACCAGATGAAGAGCACACATTACACCGGTTTAAAGGTCTCTGCACTGGCTGCCTGTGAGTTTTAGATTATTCCGTTGGTTTTTAAATCAATCCACGGTTTTMCACCCCAATACATGTCAGACCTGCTTTTAAGTTATGTACCCAGTAGGTCCCTCAGGTCCTCTGGCCTTTTAACTATCCCAAAGCCCAGGGCCAAGAGGCATGGAGAGGCAGCCTTTAGTTATTATGCACCCAGCCTCTGGAATAACCTGCCGGAGAACCTGAGGGGGGCCCGAAACTGTGGACATATTTAAAAGAGATCTTAAAGCACATCTTTTTAGCTTTGCTTTTCCTTCGGGTGCTTTTTAGTTGTTCAGTGTGTCATTCTTTTGTTTTTTATCTTATGTTTGTTGTGTTGTAAATATTTCGGTTTTTATTTTCATTGCTTTTCATTCATTTTTTTTCTCCCTGTAAAGCAAATTGCATTGCATTCCATGTCTAAAATGTGCTGAATAAATAAAGCTCGATTTGATTTGATATGTCACGTTCTGCTCCTTATCGCTCTAACTTGATATTTTTATCTCTTTCTTTTTCTTTCTTTCTTTCTTTCTTTCTTTCTTTCTTTCTTTCTTTCTTTCTTTCTTTCTTTCTTTCTTTCTTTCTTTCTTTCTTTCTTTCTTTCTTTCTCTCTCCCTTTCTCTCTCCCTTTGCCTCCCTTTCTCTCTCCCTTTGCCCCCCCCTCTCTCTCTTTCTCTCCCTCTCTCTCAAACATGTGAATCACATATGTTGCAAGTCCTTTAAAATAATGTGTCCAGTCACAGTTTTGACCTCCCAAGGCTCTTGTCATTAGTATGTGGAAAGGCCTCTCCCCCTTCCAGCCTGTCCTTGGTGCTACAGTAAGTCACTGTTCAAAGACGAGACGAGAGTCCTCCACCATCATAAAATCGAAGTCAGGGCTGGAAAATACACCAGGGCAATCGTGGTTGGCCATCAGGTGTCCTCTACTCGTCTCACTCCTCGCCGTATCTCACAGGAGGCAGATGGCGTGTGTATGTGTCTGCCTATGTGTGTGGGGTGTGTGTGCGTGTGTGTGCATGTGTGTGTCTGTGGTGTGTCGGTCTTCCGTGACGACCCAAATCAGACCCATGGCCGCAACTCGGCGCAGGAGAGAATTGTTGTCCTGTCAGCTCATGATTCTGTCCTCTCACGACACCCCCCTCCACTACCTGCATTTCTGCCAAAATGAAACCCAGGTCTTATCTCCCCACTGGGGCCAAAACTCTGACTTGATGTGCTTCTACATTTACTCCATCTAAATCACTGAAGATGATTAGATTATGGGAGAGAAATGGAGAGAGAGTGGAAGGGAGAGAGAGAGAGAGAGGTAGAGGGAGAGATAGGGGTTTAGGGAGAGAGAGAGAGGTAGCGAGAGGGCGAGAGAGAGCGCGAGCTAGAGAGCAACATAAAAGGTGAGAAGTACAGAAGAAAACACTAGGCTAATCAATCCCTTAAGAGGAAGTGCAGCAGAAAATCACAGGGGAAATGGCCGTGTCCTTAACTAATGGAGAGTGCATTGGGGAGATGAGAAAACCCTGCTGGAGAGGCAGCTGCTCCATATTCCTTCCTAAGCCCCTTATTGGAGAGCAGAGGAGCCAGGAGAGCAGGGTAGAACTGTGAGGTAAGCAGCATGAGGTGTCACTGAGACTGCAGGACCAATTCTCACTCTCCTGGGTGAATCATTGCCTGGCCATCTCATCTGAATAATAGGCTCAAGCCAATCAGACCCCTTAGTGTTGAAGTAATAGTGTTAAGAAACCAATCAATGACTTGTTACAAGTTGAGAGAGTTCCAATGAACCAATGGCAGAGCTTTGGAGAAGAGGTTCCCTTGAAATAGGACCTATTACCATACTAAAAAAGCTCATCATTCCCTTCCCAAAATGTACAGCTTCACTGAGGATTTCTGGAAGATTCCACGGTACACTTACGTCATGACCAGTGTCTCATCTCCCGGTTCGCTCAGAAGTCCATCAACGAAAACCGAGGTGCTGGTGAAGTTGTGGATGATCCAGGTCCTTCCCTCATCGATACTGAACCTAAGGAGAGAGAAAAAACATCGACACAATTACAACAACTCTACGGAAGTCTATGGGTTATTTTCAGCAGGCGGCCATCTTGGAAGAGGCGAGAGAGATCGTGTTTTTTTTTTTACCGTTTTTTTCAGAAGAACATTGTACAAATGGCAGCAATATGCTGAATTGTGTATACGAGTTACTTTTCAGGATAACGTCAACGCAAACTAAAACACAATAAACAACAGATATAGGCCCCCCCCAAAAAAAAAAAATCATGATCATCGCAAACTGTTCAGTCGGCGAACCATGGCTGGGATGGCACTGCAGTGGAAATGCTCAGTCCTGCAGTGGATCTGTTCCAGTTTAGCTGAGGAGCGGGTCTGGTGTCGGCTCACAGACGATCGTTGGGGAGGGAGCATATGCCAGTAGCCAGGGATCGGATTTTAGAAGTGATCTTGAGAGACTTTCCCTGCGAGTGTGAAGTGACGGTAGGTCCAGATTGGTGCACGCATCTGAGTAGGAGGTGTAGTCTGCGCCCATGACGAGGGTGGAAGCTGTCATTCATAAACTACAGGGTTCGACCGACTTTCCTAGAATGGCCATCTTGGAAAGAGGCAGGGGGAAAAAAGACCCTTCACATTAGTAAGGCTTCTGTCTAGGAGGGTGTAATGCTGCCATTACATACATGTCATGAGAGATCGGATCATCTCCAACTATGACTGAACCGCGACCTGCTTTAAGGACCCGCCGAGTCAACATCTAGACCGCGCGTCATCGCCGAGATGTTTCTGCGTGGGTCGGTCTTCAAAACACGCCGCCAGACCCACAGGCTACTGTTTACTTTCGGGAAGGACTTTAAAATTAGAGGATAGGGGTACGGATAGCTAACTTCTATCTCAACTTAACCCCCTGTGGCTGGCTATGGCTCCCGGAATCAACAGGCTTACTTACATAAATAGGGTTATGTATTGGAAAGGAATCACTGTGGGATTGAGTAGCAGACCTACGTCTGCGGGGTATGCAGATTGATGTGCTAACAAGCTAGGAGTAAAAACTAGAGAGACTCTAGAGAGACAGAGATTAGACAATATATACAGAGAGAGTCAGAGCCAGAAAGACATCCCAATACTGTATACAGAGAGAATTAGCTAGGGGGAATGGTTTGTTGTTGTGTGTCTCAGTGTTGCTTTCTCTTTCTCACTCTCCCGCTCCCCCCCCCCCCCTCAATCACTCCGTCTCTCTCTTCCTCTCTGGGAGGAGACGTGGGGAGGGAGAGGGAGGGTGGGGAGAGTGGGGAGAGATGGGGAGGGAGGGAGAAATGGGGAGGGAGAGGAAGTATTGGAGGGAGTGGTGGGGGAGAAGTGGGAGGGAGGTGGGGAGTGGGAGAGTATGGAGGGAGGTGGGGAGAGAAGTGGTGAGGGTGGGCAGGTGGGGAGGGGAAGTGG